>NC_053163.1:140293732-140593732 GCF_016835505.1 Polypterus senegalus | reverse complement strand
TTGATGACTAGGGGGCTTTTCCCTCTGCTCGCTTCACTCGCCAGTCCCCAGACCTGCACTGCGTGTTAGCCTCTTTGCAGTTCAGCCGCTCACGTGTGGGAATGCAGATATACAATTTAAACAGATTGTTATTTTCATGGGAATTGTTACATATGCATAATAGAACTAACTATTTAACATTACAGCAGTGAGTAATTATTCATAGTAAAAAATAGTAAAATGTAATAAATTGACAGTAAATTGTGTTTCATGTTGCGTTAGAGGTATTCGTTGTGTAATACGATTTCATTCTGTTTGGCTCTGAAATTAACACACAAAAACTTTTTAAACTTACACTTTTACTGTAAAACTTCGATAAAACAATTTTTTAAATTACATTTTCTTCAGTATCGCATGTGACTTTCATCGCGACAATACAACGTGTAACTGCCCGTGATTGAATTTCGTTTCTTTCTCTCTATTAAATAAAATGACTTTTTCAAATGTTTGGCTCTGAGGTTTGTTAATTGTCTTTGCAAAAGCTATTCTAACGGGAAACTGTTAAGGTATGAAGATCTCCTTTGGTGTCTAACGGTATCTCCTGAAGATGTACTACATTACCTTTCTTGGATACGTCCTTCTTTCTACAGTAATTTGTGTGGTGGAAGACCGGACGGTGTTAACGCTTGTAGATATTCTTCATGATATTGTAAGTTGATGTTTTCATCTTCCGCACCATCGCCACCAACTGCTTCAGCATAGAATATTGATACGCATTTCACCAATTTGCTGTGTAACCGATCAACATTTTTGGCATTAATTCATTTGACTTCATCATTTCTTGGTGCTAGGATTCCCTGTGTAATAATTTTTTCTGTTGATAACCTTTCGTGATGAAATTCATCAATAACATTTGGGCATAATATGTCTTCTTTCATTGGAAACTTAAAGTGAGGAAAATGTAAAAATGTATAAGAGCTGAGAGAGCAAGAACTGCGTCTGTAAAATGCATTGGCACGAATGAGAAGTGAGAGGACCGTGGTCTTGGTGGAAAATGGTTAAGAGGAGGGCTGGACTTGACTCGTCACAGGATTGCTTTTACATAACAGAGATAATACATTCATTCATTCAATTTATCAATAAGGAACTTTGTGTTATTGTGAAAAGTGTCTCAGTGCCACCATTATTACTTTACCCTCATTAATGAGGATGACTGACAGGCCACTCATTCAGTTAGTCAATTCATAAGTTATATACTGGCTGTCATGATAAGCTCTCTCAGATAATTACCTACACTATATATATTGATGATAATACCATCCATCCATTCATTCTTCATTATATTTTTATTGATTATAAAGAAAGTTAAGGGTGGCACGGTAGAGCAGTGGTAATGTGCTGCCTCACACTTAGGAGACCCTGGTTCACTTCCCGGGACCTCCCCGAGTCTGCGTGGGTTTCCTCCTGGTGCCCCAGTTTCCCCCCACAGTCCGAAGACATGCAGGTTAGGTGCATTGGCGATCCTAAATTGTCCCTAGTGTGTGTGTGTCCTGTGGTGGGCTGCCGCCATGTCCAGGGATTTGCTCCTGCCTTGCACCCTGTGTTGGCTGGGATTGGCTCCAGCAGACCCCCGTGACCCTGTAGTTAGGATATAGTGGGTTGGAAGATGATTGACTGACTGATGATGAAAATTATTAATTCATTCAATTAATAAATCAATCTATCAGTAACTTGTTACTGATTTCTTTTTTATATTAAACACTGTCTCAGGGTCACCACTTTTACTTTATCCTCATTAATGATTAATGATCATTAAGGCCATTCTTTCATTCATTCAGTTGGTTGTTTAATAATTAATATACCGGCCTTCATGGTAAGCTGTGTCAAATAACTACCCACATTATATTTCTTCTTCTTTTTCTTTCGGCTGCTCCTGTTAGGAGTTGCCACAGTGGATCATCTTCTTCCATATCTTCCTGTCCTCTGCATCTTGTTCTGTTACACCCATCACTTGCATGTCCTCTCTTACCACATCCATAAACCTCCTCTTAGGCCTTCCTCTTTTCCTCTTGCCTGGCAGCTCTATCTTTAACATCCTTCTCCCAATATACCCAGCATCTCTCCTCTGCACATGTCCAAACCAACACAATCTCGCCTCTCTGACTTTGTCTCCCAACCGTCCAACCTGCGCTGACCCTCTAATGTTCTCCATTTCTAATCCTGTTCATCCTCATCACACTCAATGCAAATCTTCACATCTTTATCTCTGCCACCTCCAGCTCTGTCTCCTGCTTTCTGGTCAGTGCCACCGTCTACAATCCATATAACATAGCTACCCATATTATATTTATTGATGGTAATGTCATTCATTGTAATACTTTAATTGATTATAATGCAAATCACTAATTCATTTAATTAATAAATAAATCAGTAACTTTGTTTTATGTTAAGTACTGTCTCAGAGTCGCTACAATTACTTTTAACTCATTAATCCATTCATAATTTATATCCTGACATTCTCAGCTAGTTCTCCCAGATAATTAACATTACATTATATTTAATGATGCTAATAAACTATATTTGTTCATCTATTTTCATTCATTCCTGAATTGAACCAATCAATAATTAAGTACATTGGCTCTGAAGTTAAACAATACCACAAAATTTCCCTCATTGTATAATTCTAAATTAACATTACGTTTGATGATAAAGATTTGATTCAATTTAACCAATCAATTTTATTCTTGCATATTTACAGGGTCAGTCAATCAATATCTTATATAGTGCCTTTCTTGTTTAGTACAGAGCCAATGACCTTTACAGAACATCCATCCATCTTCCAAACTCACTTTATCATGAGTAAGCTCCTGGAGAAGCTGGATCCAATTCTAACAAGCATAAGGTAGATGGCAGAAACAACCTCTGGACTGGGTGCCAGTCTACTGCTGTGAGAAAAAACACACACACAGACACACACACACACACACGCACACACAAACACACACACACACACACACACAGACACAGACACACACACACACACAAACACAGACACAGACACAGACACAGACACACACACACAGACACAGACACAGACACAGACACACACACAACACACACACACACACACACACACACACACACACACACACACACACACACACACACACAGACACACACACACACACACACACACACACACACACACACACACAGACACACACACACACACACACACACACACACACACACACGCACACACACACACACACACACACACACACACACACACACACACACACACACACACACACACACACACACACACACACACACACACACACACAAACACACACACACAGACACACACACACACACACACACACACATATCAGGGGCCAGTTTAGCATCATCACCCCACTTGACCTGCATGCCTCTGGACTGTTGGAGGAAACCAGAGCACCCTGGGGAAAACCATATGGACATGGAGGGAACAGCAGACTCGATGCAGGGAGGACCCAGGACTTGAACTCCAGTCTCCTTACTGTGAGGCAGCAGAGCTCTAACTGTCCCACTGTGCCCCCTCATGTTTAGAGAACAGTGTAACATAAATAACATATTTAACGTTTTAAATTGCGCTCACCACTGCAACACCTCCTAGATGAAAGCCCTCCAGGACCTCAGTTAACAATAACTGACCAAAGCCGTCACGAACAATCTCATGAAAGATGAGAAAGTGTTGAAGCTTTTACATCCCCAAAGGAATCATCAGAAAGTCTCCCTTTGATGGCTGCTTTTGTTACAGTCCCCCAGTGTATTTTGACTGAGTAAGGGGAAAATCTTGAGATATCATGGAAAACTGTTGTGCATGAGAGAAGCAGGGTGAAGAAGAAAAAAAATAAAAGAAGAATTTATGACTAGTGAGGAAAATGGCTGATGTTTTATTATCAGTCCATAAAGATGAGATGCACTCCCGTCTGGTCAAACCAGCCTTGATGTTGTAATTTTCTGTTCAAACAACTGTGGCTGCACTCCTGCAGAACTCCTGACGAGGATGTCACTGTCAGGTACTCTGAAAAAGACAGCAGCCCTGGTCAAGTGACTCGGAGCATGTCACAAGAGCCACATCTCACCTGACCCAGCTGTTGAGAAATGTCACACCACACAAAGGCCACCTTCTACACTGACCTCCAAAACAACTGGCCCTCAGAGAATAAATGGCATATTTACATTTTCATATTCACATTTACATTTGTTTATTTAGCTGACACTTTCATGGAAGGAACTTAAAAAAATCACAAGTGCCGAGCCTAATTGCTTCCATACTTCTGTAATCAGGGCATGGGCATGTAAAGTGTCTCACTCAGGGTCACACGGAGGGGGGCTTGGGACTGAGCTGACAGTCCTGTGGGTGAAACCGTGCCTATAGTGTAACATGAGGGGGTTGCACTTCCTAGCACTGCAGCTGGGGGGTCCGCCCTCAGCCCTGTATAAAGCCTGCATTACCACATTTGATGAGCATTGGTTTTCTCACCATTGTTGTTTGGCTCATCTTTCAATTCTCTGATTTTTGTCTTTTTTAAATTTTGCTTTTTGTCTGTGGTTTCTGATAGATAGATAAGATAGATAGATAGATAGATAGATAGATAGATAGATAGATAGATAGATAGATAGATAGATGGGAAAGGCACTAGATAGATAGATAGATAGATAGATAGATAGATAGATAGATAGATAGATAGATAGATAGATAGATAGATGGGAAAGGCACTAGATAGATAGATAGATAGATAGATAGATAGATAGATAGATAGATAGATAGATAGATAGATAGATAGATAGATAGATAGATAGATGGGAAAGGCACTATATAGATAGATAGATAAATTTTTTTAAATTTTTTAAAATGACCTTTATTTTGAACATTAAAAATATATACAGTCATAAAACAAACAATCCCAATATTCAAGATAAAACAAAAAGTTATATATCAGACAACCACCACTACTTTTACACTCCTCCTACTCCGATAAATAATATAATCAAAAGTTTAACAATTCATTATAATACAAAGCCCACCACTACTCCCCCTTTACACTCCTCCTACTCCGCACATTAAAACATATTGTTGATGCCTACCAATACTTTTCATTCCCAGTTATTATTTTTTTACTCCTCCACTACTCCCCGGTCCCCACACATTAAGTTAAGTACACAAGTCTGTATTTAGTATTCAGTACTCTGTCTAATCCTTCTAACGTTTAACATAACAATCGCTCACCCGCTATTCTTCTTTGTTATTCCAAATTAATTTTTAGTTGCCCCTCCTCAATAGAGCACAGCACCCCTTCACTCCCCACACTTTTCAAATTCTTCAATATTACACATTGTTTTATAATAAGTAAATTCCAGCCTAATTCTTGAAATTACATAAAATTTGAAAATAAACAGTACATCATCTGGTAACAAACTACTCTGTTTATTATTACGGCTTTTTAAAATGGATAATTTTGCCTGCCCAAATAAATAATTTAAAAGTTGAAGTTTTGATTTTGATTTTTTGTTGTATTTCATGCCCCAAATAAATTTCTGATCATCAAAAGAAACATTAAATTTTTCACATATTTTTTGAAAGTACATAAACAGAGTTTGCAGTCTCGTACAATACAAGAATAAATGATATACAGTCTCTCTCTCCCCACAGAAGGCACATTTATCACTCACATCACTTTGAATTTTACTTAAAACACATTAGTAGCGATGACCCGTATACGATTCTCCATTGGAAATCGCCTGCTCTCTTATTATTAGGTGGTTTATAAAATTCTCTCCATGCTGGCCTGACCTCCGCCTTTACATTTAATTTTTCAGTCCAGGGCGTCATGATGGTGTTTTTTAGATTTGGAAAATGAAAACTTTAATGCAGTACACATACATATCTTTTTTAGTTAAAGATCGAAAAAACATTATTTTGTCTATCAAACCTTAAAATCGAGTCCTCCCTCACACCAGTCATGTCTAATTTAGGTTCCACCTCCAGATCAGAAAAACAGTCCTCCTCCTGCTCCTCCTCTGTCTTTGGATGTACTGAAGTCGAGTTCCCCTGATTTTCTCTAAGCCTAATGAGGTCTTTTGCCATAAAGGACAGTAAATAATTGACCGTTCTTATTGATCGTATACCCATCCTTGAAGCCAACACAGTTGAATCTTTAAAACTCTTGTTGTCTTCCTCCAATAATTGAGAACAAACCACAATTCCACTTTTAATCAAAGTCTTTACAAAACTAATTTTAAAAAGTAGTGGACATGTGAATAAAGAATTAAAATGAGGGGTTCATTGAAAGCGAAGGTGATTTGGATGGCACTCTCTGAAGAAAGGAATTCCAAGTATGTAAAACTCCCTTATAAAATTTGGGTAACGGAGTGAGATCAAACCTGCTCAAGTCCATTAGCAATAACTGCACATCAAAATTCAAATTTTCAATCTTATGGAAAAATGAAAGAGCCAGTTTTTTCCAAATTAAGGGTTCCAAAGAAAAAACAGGCGCTGTAAAACCATCAACCTGAAACTAGCGGCCTTGCAGCAGACATCAATCAGCCCTTGTCCTCCTTCCTCCACCGGTAAACTGATGAGTCCTTTCTTGAGCCAGTGCATGCCATTCCAAAAAAAGTCAACTAATAATTTTGTATGGAGTGTAAAGTCCTGCTGGCGGGTCAACACTCCTCAGTCTGTGCCACAGCATGGAGGCCACGAGATTGTTAATAATGAGAACTCTTCCTCTAAAAGAGAGTTTAGGTGCAATCCACTGCCATTTCTTTAACCTCAAGTCAATCTGTTGTAAAAAGCCCTCCCAGTTGTCCTTTTCAGTGTCCTCACCACCCAGCACAACCCCGAGATAACGGAAAGCTTTCCTACTCCAGCCCAGCCCTGATGGCAAGACTGGCGGAGGACGATGTGCCCAGTCCCCTGATAAATATGCATTCCCCTTCTCCTAGTTAACTTTAGCAGAAGATGCTCCTTCAAAAGTGTTAAACATTTACATACAGCGGAGACGTCAGCATCAGAATCCACAAACACCACGACATCATCTGCATAGGCCAGAAATTTAAACGTTAAATTTTTAGACAATGGAATTGTGAATCCCTGCAGGTGTTTATCAAGCTGCCTAAGAAAAGGTTCAATGGAGATGGCATATAACATCCCTGACAAAGGACACCCCTGACGAATCCCCCTGGTCACAGCGAATGGCGGCTTAACACCCCATTGATTTTTAGTACTCCAAACACGTTGGAATACAACAGTTTGATGTACCTTATAAAATGTAAACCAAAACCAAACGCTCTTAAAGTTGTAAATAAATATTTGTGATCGACCCGATCAAAAGCCTTTTCTTGATCTAACGACAGAACGCCAACATCGATATTGAGAGCTTTCGATGCAGAAATGATGTCCCTCAGCACAAATATGTTGTCGTGGATTTGTCTGTCCGGTACGCAGTAGGACTGGTAGGGGTTGATGATGCTGCCCATCACTTTTCTCAGCTCATCGCTAACCCCTTCGAGATGATTTTATAATCTGAGCAGAGTAAGCTCACGGGCCGCCAGTTCTTCAGAAGGCAGAGGTTGCCTTTCTTAGGTAGCAACGTGACTACAGCTCGGCGACAGCTGACCGGAAGCTCCCCTGCTTGCAAACTGTCCTGTACCACCTCGAAGAAGTCCAAACCTAATAACGCCAAAAATGTTTATAAATTCAACCGGTAAGCCGTCAATTCCGCGTCTTCCCAGTATTTAGACCTCGAGTGCAATTGTGAGTTCTTGAAAAGTGAGGTCATTGTCCATAAACTCAGCTAAATCATCAGAAATGTGAGGCAGTCCTTGTAGCAAAGTGGCTGAAGAAGAGAAACTGAGCGGCTCCTTTGAAAACAAAGTCTCGTAAAAAGACACAGCAAAGTCCCGGATGTCCTCAGGCTCTCTCAGCTCTTCTCCAGTGTCTTTTTGGAGGACATGAATAACTTTTCCTTGGGCTTCCTTCTTTTCCAAAGCAAAGAAAAATTTTGTAGGTGCATCGAGGTGGTTAAGTTGTTGAAATCGAGAACGTATTAAAGCTCCGTGAGCTCAAGTTCCAATAAATCCCGTAGTGTTTTTTCTTTGTGCTAGGTTGTTCAGCAGGTCTTCAGAGTAGCCATTTAGCAAAGTCTGATGGATCTCGGTGATCTCCTCCTCGAGTTTCTTCATTTTTAAAATACAGGCCTTGGTGACGTGTTCAGTGTACTGTTGACAGAACTGACGAATCTGCACCTTGGACACGTCCCACCACTGTCTCAGGGATCCGAACTGCAGTTTGGTGGAACTCCACTGCTTCCAGAAGAAATTAAAACATTCCACAAAGTGATTGTCCTGAAGGAGAGTTGTGTTGAAGTGCCAGTAAGATTTATATTTTTGTGGAGATGGGAGGAGAAAAGTAACAGAAACCAGAGAGTGATCGGAAAAAGCGACGGGAGTGATGAGAGTGTTAGTTAATAAATTGAGGTGCCGTTTTGAACTGTAAAAGCGATCTAATCGAGCAAACGAGAGGTGCCCTCTGCTCCCTTTGAGCCACGTGAACTGTCTGTCAGCTGGAAAGTGAGAGCGCCACACATCGACCAAGTCATAGGTCTCGACGATTTCCTTGAGTTTCTTAACTGACCCCAAGTGCGGCTCAGCCCCATTTCTATCCATAAACCAGTCTTCTGTACAATTAAAATCCCCCCCCAGCACGACGATCTCATTATTTGTAAATTCATCCAAAACCCCCCTTAATAATTCAAAAAAATCCACCCTGGCAGTGCCGTTATTGGGGGCATAAACATTAATAAAAACCAACGAGTGGGGGCCCTCCTCTGCCTTCACAACTAAAAGTCTGCCAGCCATAACCTCAGTCACCTTTGTGATTTTTAACAAGGAGGTTTTACTAATCAGCACCGCCACCCCTGCGCTCACACTGGTGCCATGACTGAAAAAGCCTGTCCCTCCCCAGTCCTGCACCCAGGCAGCCTGACTCTGTGGATCTGAGTGGGTCTCTTGTAGAAAACTCACATTAAAGTGCTTTTGTTTTAAAAAATCACAGATCAAGGTCCTCTTTAAATTATCTCGACAGCCATTGACATTTAGGGTACCCACGTGTAACTCAGCCATAGGTACAACACAAAAGAAACACAAAACACACCAGAAAACCAAGAGATTCACTTTCATGACTGCAGTATCCATCAGGACTTATTTTGAAGGATCTTGCACACTCTGCTCATTACGTTTTTTAACCTGGTGGTCTTCCTTTGGTCCAACCCTAAATTAGCTGCATTGCGCTTTATATTTTTTGCTGAGCTCAAAAAGAGTTCAAGGTCTGGAAAATAATCCTGCACTTGAACACCCCTCTTTCCCTCTAAATAATGTCGAGACGTTGTAACCCGAGGACCCCCTGTAGTTAGTAAAGAATGGATTAAATAATCAGAACACCCAGAAAGGCAGAATGAAGATCATTGTGATTGTTAAAATGTACAAAAAAAAGAACCAAACAAAACACTGCATTATCTCCTTACAACTGCTTAGCACATTTTAATATAAAAATGAGAAAACGCAGTATTGTTATTTCTACATTGACTTCAAAACATGGAACCTGGGAAATAACAAGTCTCTTAATTAGGCTAGAAGTCCAATTAAAAGCAGAAGTTGGTTGGAATAAAACCCTGCAGCCACAGGGGGTCCCTGGACGGAGTTTGGAAGCCACTGGTATAGCAGGTTGCAGGACACTAGCAGATCAATGAACTGCGTTGTTGTGTGCAGCAGGAGTCCTGTCAAAATCAGGAACCCACTGGAATTTCACAAATCTGTTATCATTTATTTAGGGGACCTGTTACAGATCTCAATAAATAAAGGTTCTTTCTGGATCCTTCATGTGGACACTTAAAAATAAAGATGCCAGAGGGGTGCCATGGGGGAACCATTTTTGCTTCCCAAAAGAACCATCAAGGTTCCAGAACGTACCATACATTCCAGAATAGGAGCTATAAATGATCATTAATTGATGATAATTGATTTGTACAATTCAAATGGGCTCATGATTTTAAGAAATGCAGATTAAGGTTTTCTTGATCTGATAGTATCCTAAACATTTAAGATTTCATAATATTGTTATTACTTATTATCTGGCAGACAGCAACTTAAAACATTTGAGAGATACAAGTGGTTACAGTTCTTTTTGCCCAGTTGGAGCACAGGCAGGTGAAGTGAATTGCTCAGGGTGACAGTGTCAGTAGCAGGACACAAACCCTTAACCACTACGCCTGCCAAACATAAAAGGCACCTTTTCAAAGCACACAGAACCAATTTCATATGCAAAGCACCCTTACAAAATTAAATAGTTCATTATGAAGAGAGGAGCACTTTACTCAGTAAAACGCAATTAAAGAATAAAACGCCATCCATGAACCGCTGTTTTAGGACTCTGTGGCATCAAGCTGAAGGCTGACTCGGGCAACTTCAGTTTTACACAGAGTGTGGGCGTGGCCTGGAGACGACTGAAAATGAGGTCATCAAGGCGGCAAGTCGCCAGCCCGGACAAACGGAAGACACGGACTGGCTGATTGCTTGACTTGATTTCTTGAGACTCTGTCAAGGATCCAAATAAAGAACCAGAAAGAGAGGAAATAAACGAGAAAACCGCAGGATTCGGGAAACTCATACCCGAAAAGCGGCGACGGAGGTCAGCGACTTGTGGGAGCACCGGAGTAGCCAGCCGGCAGCTGCTTACGGGGGATGGAGATGTCACCATCAATTGGGAAATAAGGACGAAAAAAAAAGAAGTCGAAATTGCTGTTCATTTTGGCATTCAGCCTGAACTCTAATGATATACTTACAGAAATATTTATTTCCTCTGGAAACTTAAGGCTGCAATGTTGTAAATTATAGGTTGCTAAATACTGTAATGATGTTTTGCGTTGTGGAATAAATTCCCAGAAATTTAATTGCCTAATTGCCTTCTTTTTAGATATTAACTTCATTTTACTGGATGAAAAATTAACATCGAAATAAGACACGGGAGACTGAACAGCGCGCCCCAAGTCGAAAGCGAAGAATAAAAATGAGGCGCTGTGGCATGATTAAAAGAAAGACTTTCTTACTAATGTTGTTATGTGGGATTCCCTTTGTGTCGCTTCTTAATAATTACTTAAATAATCTATTATTATATTATTACTGCGGTGGGCTGGCGCCCTGCCTGGGGTTTGTTTCCTGCCTTGCTCCCTGTGTTGGCTGGGATTGGCTACAGCAGACCCCCGTGACTCTGTGGTTATGATATAGCGGGTTGGATAATGGATGGATGAATTATATTGTTAACCGTTTTATCCAGCGTAGGGTCGCGAGACGGCAGGAGCCAATCCGAGTACTCATCGTGCGAAAGGCAGGAACAACACCGGGACTGAGCGCAAGTCCATCAATGGGCCAAGACACAAATCAGGGGCCAGTTTAAAAGCGCCGATTCACCCAACCTGCATGACTTTAGATTATGGGGGCACTGTCAAAAGCGTGGTCGTAATTTAACGGTGAAAATATACCTATTAGGGATATCAGGTCTTGCAAAAATGTGGAACAGCCCGACGAATTACGCGTACTCTCTGTAGGCTATCATGCACATGGGCAATATTAATACAACTAGCGGGAAAGTGGAATATTAAGAACGGAGAGAAGCAGTGGGTTTTGGGAGGGAGATCGGGAGCTCCGACTAGGTATGTCGGTGGATTTGGAGAATATTCTATAAAAACAGTCCAAAAAAATAAAACACCCACCGCCAAAATCAATATTTTGCTCTGCACAACGCTTTCAAAAATACCCCAGTTTGGCAGAACAACCGCACAGCTCATCGGGTAACGTTGCTTACAGTACACAGTTTTTTTATTGTTTATTTCAGAAAACGTTTTTATGTTCTACTTTCGTTTTTATTACATATTGATGAAACACTCAAAAAACTAAAATCTTAGTTTTTCTTTCTTGGCTCTCTTTCCTTCTCTGATACAGGATGTACAGTTTCCCCAGTATATCGAAATTAATGCAGCATAAATCAGACAACCCCTCTTTGAACCGCCACCTTATTGTGGTGGAGGGGTTTACGTGTCCCAGTGATCCTAGGAGCTCTGTTGTCCGGGGCTTTATGCCCTGGTAGCCACCCAAGGCAAACTGGTCCTAGGTGAGGGATGAGACAAAGAGCGGTTCAAAAAACTTCCAATGATGAATCAAAGCTTTGGACGACGTCTTCCCTCGCCCGGACACGGGTCACTGGGGCCCCCCTCTTGAGCCAGGCCTGCAGGTGGGGCTTGATGGCGAGCACCTGGTGGCAGGGCCTGCACCCATGGCGCTCAGCCTGGCACAGCCCGAAGAGGTAACGTGGGTCCCCCTTCCCATGGGCTCACTACCTATGAGAGGGGCCAAGGAGGTCAGGTGCAGTGTGAGTTGGGTGGTGGTCGAAGGCGGGGACCTTGGCAGTCTGATCCTCGGCTACAGAAACTGGCTCTTGGGACATGGAATGTCACCTCTCTGAAGGGGAAGGAGCCTGAGCTAGTGTGCGAGGTCGACAGGTTCCGGCTAGATACAGTCGGACTCACCTCGACGCACAGCTTGGATTCTGGAAGCAATCTCCTTGAGAGGGGCTTGAGTCTCTACCACTCTGGAGTTGCCCCTGGTGAGAGGCGCCAAGTGGGTGTGGGCATACTTCATGCCCCCCAACTTGGAGCCTGTTCGTTGGGGTTTACCCTGGAGGACAAGAGGGTGGCCTCCCTCCGCCTTCGGGTGGGGGAACGGGTCCTGACTGTTGTTTGTGCGTATGCGCCAAACAGCAGTCTGGGGTATCCACCCTTTTTGGAGTCCCTGGAGGGGGTGCTAGAGGGCATACCTTCTGGGGACTCCCTCGTTCTGCTGGGAGACTTCAATGCTCATGTGGGCAATGACAGTGAGACCTGGAAGGGCATGATTGGGAGGAATGCCCCCCCCCGATCTGAGCCCGAGTGGTGTTTTGTTATTGGACTTCTGTGCTCACCACGGATTGTCCATAACGAACACCATGTTCAAGCATAGGGGTGTTCATATGTGCACTTGGCACGTCCCGAGGGAGGTGGGGGACATTGAGTCCGAATGGGCCATGTTCCGTGCCTCTATTGTTGAGCTGGCTGATTGGAGCTATGGCCATAAGGTCGTCGGTTGTGGCGGTTGTGGCGGCAATCCCCGAACCCGTTGGTGGACACCGGCGGAGAGGGATGCCGTCAAGCTGAAGAAGGAGTCCTACTGGACTTTTTTGTCCTGTGGGTCTCTGGAGGCAGCTGATAGGTACCAGCAGGCCAAGCGGAACGCGGCTTCGGTTGTTGCTGAGGCAAAAACTCGGGCATGGGAGGAGTTTGGAGAGGCCATGGAGAACGACTTTCGGACGGCTTTGAGGAGATTCTGGTCCACCGTCCGGCGTGTCAGGAGGGGGAAGCAGTGCAGTGTCAACTCTGTATATGGTGGGGATGGTGCGCTGCTGACCTCGACTCAGGACGTTGTGGGTCGGTGGAGGGAGTACTTCGAAGACCGCCTCAATCCCACCAACATGCCTTCCAATGAGGAAGCAGAGCCTGGGGACTCTGGGGTGGGTTCCCCCATTTCTGGGACTGAGGTCACCGAGGTGGTCAAAAAACTCCTTGGTGGCAGGGCCCCGGGGGTTGATGAGATACGCCCAGAGTTCCTTAAGGCTCTGCATGTTGTAGGACTGTCTTGGTTGACACGTCTCTGCAACATTGCATGGACATCGGGGACAGTGCCTCTGGATTGGCAGACCGGGGTGGTGGTCCCCCTCTTTAAGAAAGGGGACTGGAGGGTGTGTTCCAACTACAGAGGGATCACACTCCTCAGCCTCCCTGGAAAAGTCTATTCGGGGGTTCTGGAGAGGAGGGTCCGTCGGATAGTCGAACCTCAGATTCAGGAGGAACAGTGTGGTTTTCGTCCTGGTCATGGAACAGTGGACCAGCTCTACACCCTTAGCAGAGTCCTGGAGGGTGCATGGGAGTTTGCCAAACCAGTCTACATGTGCTTTGTGGACTTGGAAAAGGCATTCGACCGTGTCCCTCGGGGAATCCTGTGGGGGGGTACTCCAAGAGTACGGGGTACCGGACCCCTGATAAGGGCTGTCAGAGCTTGGTCCGCATTGCTGGCAGTAAGTCGAGCCCGTTTCCAGTGAGAGCTGGACTCCGCCAGGGCTGCCCTTTGTCATGGATTCTGTTCATAACTTTTATGGGCAGAATTTCTAGGCGCAGCCAGGGTGTTGAAGGGGTCCGGTTTGGTGGACTCAGGATTGGGTCACTGCTTTTTGCAGATGATGTTGTCCCGTTTGCTTCATCAGGCCGTGATCTTCAGCTCTCTCTGGATCGGTTCGCAGCTGAGTGTGAAGCGGCTGGGATGAGAATCAGCACCTCCAAATCCGAGAGCATGGTCCTCAGCCGGAAAAGGGTGGAGTGCCCTCTCAGGGTTGGGAGTGAGATCCTGCCCCACGTGGAGGAGTTCAAGTATCTCGGAGTCTTGTTTAGGAGTGAGGGAAGAATGGAGCATGAGATCGACATGCGGGAGCGGTGCGGCGTCCGTAGTGATGCGGGCTCTGCATCGGTCTGTCGTGGTGAAAAAGGAGCTGAGCCGCAAGGCAAACCTCTCAATTTACCCGTCGATCTACGCTCCTACCCTCACCTATGGTCATGAGCTATGGGTAGTGACCGAAAGAACAAGATCGCGAATACAAGCGGCTGAAATGAGTTTCCTCCGTAGGGTGTCTGGGCTTTCCCTTAAAGATAGGGTGAGAAGCTCAGTCATCCGGGAGGGGCTCAGAGTAGAGCCGCTGCTCCTCCGCATCGAGAGGAGTCAGATGAGGTGGCTCGGGCATCTGATCAGGATGCCTCCTGGACGCCTCCCTGGTGAGGTGTTCCGGGCACGTCTAACCGGGAGGAGGCCCCGGGGAAGACCCAGGACACGCTGGAGGGACTATGTCTCCCGGCTGGCCTGGGAACACCTTGGGATTCTCCCGTAAAGGGCTAGAAGAAGTGGCCGGGGAGAGGGAAGTCTGGGCATCTCTGCTTAAGCTGCTGCCCCTGCGACCCAAACTCGGATAAGCGGAAGAGGATGGATGGATGGATAAATCAGACAATAAAAAAAAGCATTTAAAACACACTGAAAAGTTATTTCGCTAACCATCATGAAATGTTTGTTTCTCACAGTGCAATAATATAGGAGTTATAAGAATTAATTTGCAGTGTGAGGCAAAGGGAGGCGTTCTCTTAAGCAAATAGTCTAATGTTATGCAAATTCAGAATTCCGTACCATTATGAGTTTAGGGCAATACAACAATTATTCAAACACTGCTTAAATGTAAATGTATATGTATTTATCTATTTAATCCCATTGTTTTAACCATGCCTCGCAGTTAGGAGACCCGGGTTCGCTTCCTGGGTCCTCCCTGCGTGGAGTTTGCATGTTCTCCCCGTGTCTGCATGGGTTTCCTCCGGGCGCTCCAGTTTCCTCCCACAATACAAAGACATGCAGGCTAGGTGGATTGGCGATTCTAAATTGGCCCTAGTGTGTGCTTGGTGTGTGTCTTGTGGTGGGTTGGCACCCTGCCCAGGATTGGTTCCTGCCTTGTGCCCTGTGTTGGCTGGGATTGGCTCCAGCAGACCCCCGTGACCCTGTATTCGGATTCAGCGGGTTCGGAAATGGATGGATGGATGGATGTTTTAACCATCTGTTGTATTAGTTTTTCTTTTAACTGTGAAAATATACTGTATGGTTAATGTAATGTATTTTTACAGTGAAAAAAACAGAGCAAACGACATGCACACACATAATCGGTCGGGTTAAGGTGAATAACCCAGTAGGCAGAAACCTGGTTTCTTAATAATCCGCAAGAAATCTTCTGGAGTTCTCCTTTGTAAAAACGTTCCATTGTCATTAAACTGTGCAAAAAAGGAGTTAAAGTCATCATCGGATTCTGCGAATTTGAAAGTAAGCACTGTGTCTGTGATATTTTTCATGTGTTTTATAAATATGTTTAGTCAAATTGATGCCTTATTTGTCGGTTTCTGTTACCGGAGTGCCCACCACACTGTCTTTTCTTCTTGGTTTTGCGACTGAGCCCAGCAAAGGACCGGTGTACCGGCGTGCTTTTCGTCTTGCTCCCAGTGCTGCTGGAGTAATAAGGCATTCTTACCTCAAAAAGATGTGCGTCATGTTACTGGTTACTTTAAAAAATAATTGGACTGTGCAAAGCGTGTTACTCTTAATGTGTTCCCCTACTGCTCTCTCAGATCGCGTCACTGAGTTTAACACTGTTCAAGTCATCAAAACACATTTGGCGAATTATGAAATATTGAGACAGATTATTTCAAACAGAAGAAATAATGCAATCACTTGAACATTTGCAGCAGGAAATTTATTTTGTGGATGCTTGTACTTCATGCCTGCTAAAAGCGAGTGTGGAACAAAGACGTGCGCATGATAACAGAGCGCAAAGAGCATGTGCAGACTGCAATATCCGTAACGGTAATCCGGTTATGGGTTTACATACCCAGAAAATCGAAATATTCGAGGAGAAATCTACCTCTGTTAATCGGGTTTCTCAGAAGCCATTAACCCGATTTCTCTAATCGGCATTTTGGAAACCAAGTTTCTGTAAATAATCGGATTATCGAAGCGCATGCAAACGCTCTATTGAACAATTAACACACAGGGCAACCCTGGCTGTGAACCCCAGCAGGGACGTTCTTAGGCATACGCGAACTACGCATCCGCATAGGGGCCCGACCGTGTGGAGGCCCCCGATTTACAATTTTTTTTTTTTGTCGGGCTGTGGGTCTGGGGCCTCTGGCACTGCAGCCGTCTATGCCAGTCCCTCACGTCGTGTGTCACGCATGACCCAAGATCGACTGAATGGTTTGGCATTAATATCAATTGAGCAAGATGTTGGCCAAACCCTTGATTATTCGGAACTGATAAAGGATTTCACCAGGATGAAAGTGCGGAAAGTATTTCTTGCGTCAATTAAATTCTTCAGGAAATCCAGTCTAGTGCATCTCTTAGTCTTATTAACAATTGTAATTTATTATCCAAATTACAATCTTCACCTAAATCCCTAATAATATTGTCATGCCGTCGTAACTTCGCCAAATGCAAACGTTAATTTTAGAAATTCGTTTTTGGATTCATTCAGAAAGATCCCCATAAGATTTCCAAAATCCACGGGACCGCCCCCGACCCATCCGGGGCCTGCACATTTCTGAACCGCGCAGGGTCCCCAAACTGCTAAGAACGGCCCTGACCCCGGTGTCACCTTGGTACGAGGTAACAGCACTACCACTATGTGACGGATAAGATGAAGGAGGAGGAGGAGGAGGAGTGGCTGGAAGAGGACATTGACATCTCCCCTCCAAGGTTGTTGGGACTCTCTTCAATGTCCCTCTCATACATCCAAGTTACATGCAGAGCCAAATTGGTATTGCCAAGTTTTTCGGATGTGAAACTAAAATCGAAGTGGCCTTAGTAAAACATACACAGCCACGATGAAAACGTACAAGGGCCGTGTGTGGGATTCGTCCTAAAACGCAGGGTCCATGAGGCAGCATCACCAATCACTGCGTCATCGTGTTACTTCCAAGACATTGGTGAAAGAAGAATACAGGAAAAGCCACGTAACAGACGCTTAAAGATCTACAGACATCGGCACCATTCTGAATGGGTGTGACTGTATGCCATGCCTTGGACTGACGCCTGCCTTGTGCCCATTTCTGCTAGTGCAGTCTGCGAACTGCTGCTCTGGACGGGGTTAATGCAAAGTGGGATAAATCCTGATCATGGTGGTTGAGAGTGAGCCGAACTTAACTAAACTAAGCTGTAACGATTATTTAAATTTTAAAAACCACCGTACAAAACCCACAATATATTAATTATAATAACATTCTGTGGATCAGGAATCATTTCACGTGTTTACTTTGCCTTTGCGTGTGAATAATAAAGAAAAGATGGCGCACGAATGCAAAGCCCTTGTTCCCACGTTCCCAGAGCATTTCAAGTGTATGATCCCATCCCCAGAATAATTACCCACGTTTAAAATGCGGTAACCGAGCTGACATTTCCGACTGCCTGGCGATCCGCGGGCTGGCTGAGCTGCCGATGACGTCACCATCTGCGCAGTCGAGCCGGCTGATTACGGCGGCCGGGAGCGCTAATGGATTCTGCTCTTTTGCAATCAAAATGTTTAGATATAGGAGACCACCCACGATGTTAAATGTTAAAGCAAACAAATTTTAATTGTGCAATAGAAACAAGAAGTGAGCAACCGAGTTAGAAAGTTGCACCAGTTAAACATCGGCTTGCATTTATCTTATGGGTTTCACCAGCCTTTACTTGAAAGACCTAACAGATGTAGAAACTCAGTTTACAATCTGATTTGGAATCGCTAATCCATCTGTCATATGCACTCGTCGAAAAATGTATACACACATACATGATTTGAAAAGTATCCAGACACCCTCAGTTTCTGCACATTTCATTCTGGATTTTTTAAAGGATAAATTTGCCATTTTGCCGATCATTCTCAATAACCCACAATGACAAACTGCCAACATGCTTTCAGATATGTACGTCTATCCATCTAAGTATTCAGAATCTTTGCTGATTGCGCTCAGGTGCCTCCTGTTTGCTTTAATTCTCCTCGAGGTGAGCCTAGAACTGGACTGGAGTCCACCTGCCAAACTGAATTGAGTGAAAGGCCCACACACCCTTATATACAGGAGGTCCACAATTGACACTGCATGTTAGCACAAAAAACAAACCATGAAATCCAAGGAGCTGTCCCTAGAATGCTGTAATCAAACTATGGCAAGGCATAGATGAGGGAAAGGGGGTAAAACAATTTTTTAAAGCTTTGAGTGTTCCTAGGAGCACAGTGGCCACAGTTATTGTGAAAGGGAATAAGTTTGAAACCACCAGAACTCTCGGCTGTTAGCACCTGGGAAGAAGGGTCTTGATCAGGGAGGTGACCAGAAACCCAATGGTCACTCTAGCAGAGCTTCATAAGTCCTCTGCTGAGATGGAAGAACCTGTTGTAAGAATGACCATCTCAGAAGCACTCCATCAATGAGGTGTTATGAGATGGAAGCCACTTGAGTGAAAGGCAAGTGATGGTTTAAAGGATTTTGAGAGTATGAGGGAATAGATCCTCTGGTATGATAAGACAGAAATTGAATTCTTTGGACAGAACTCCAAGCTCTAGGTCTGGACAGCATCAAGCTTAAGGGGTCGCTTCTCAGCAGCAGGAATAGGGAGATTGATCAGAAATGAGGGAAGGTAAACACAGCCAAAAAAAAAAACCTGCTCCAGAGTGCACGACATCGGGCTGGGGCTGATGGTTCGAAATTTAGCATGATGATGACCTGAAGTATAGAGCCAAAAATGATGCTGGAGTGGCATTCAGATAAGTCTCTGACTTTCCTTGAGTGGCCCAGAAAAAGCCCAGAATTAAAACCCGATAGAACATATGGTAAATATTTGGCTAAGAAAGACCGTTACATTTATAGCGGCGAGAGAGAGTGGAGAGAGCGCATTTGCCCGGCACTCTCCATGCATCCTAAATTTGCTGTTGCAATTCTACAATTCATACTCATTCAATACAAATAAAAGCACAGAGTGATGTACAAAAAAAAAAAAACGGATTTCAATTTTGACCTTAACTGAAATATCTTGTTGGTTTTTTTTAAAAGCTTTTCATTCTGATACTTTAATCAATTTTCATACAGACTGTTCAATGGAAGGATAACAATAAAAAAAAAAAGAATAATTTATTTAAGGTCAAAATTTAGTTTTTAAATATTGGATTGTTTTTACTTAGTCTGATCCCATTTTTTTTTAATAAAATTGAAAACCTTAAATTTAAAATGCTTTTACATTTATTTGTAAATGAAGTTCATGCACCTATCCTTCTCCCTCATTTTCTTGTAAAAGTCCTCCTTATTTTCCTTTAGTTTTAAAAATCTTAATCTTCCAACTAGTCCGTCAGTTGGAACAAAAAAAAAAAAAGAGTCAACTGAAGTGCACTTGACTTTCTGATATTGATAACTTATTGGCGCCGAGAGCCTCCGCATAGGAGAGCAGCAGCAACGAGCACCTGTTTGGCTCACATGTGCCCCCTTCAGTGCGGCATGATACTGTCTGCCTCACCTTGTGCCTTTTCACTGCGGTTCTATGTCCGATCAGCAAGACTAAATATGTCATACACATTTATTAAAGATATTAGCCAGACGCTGGAAAGTCAGGGTGTATAATAAACATGTCTGCACACATTATATTGGAGACATACAGAGAGACAGCGACAGGCATGCGCCAATCACATGCATCAACCCCGTGTGCGAGAGAGTGCGCAGTCGGAGGTGAGGCTTGTCGCTGCCGCATCTCGCATTTCTCCAATGTATTTGAACAGGAAATGCACAAATTCAGCGATTTTGACTATAAAAATGAACAAAATTATTGGAATCATAGATAAAACAAATTTATAGCACAGACCAGTGGACACATTTATTTTAAGTTATCATTATTAGTTTTTTTTACTTTCATGATGACAGTCTCCCCTGACCGCACGTCCGCTGGTGCTAGGTAAAATGGCAAATCTATATTAACCTAATTTGAAAGACATTTGGGGTGGGTTAATATAGAGTTGCTGTTTTACCTAGCAGATTAATCTCAAATTGTCCAGTGCTGCACACCAACAAATAACAGCGAGGATAAACCAAAGACCAGTTCTACGACATGCTGTGGTCTGTCATTGATAAACGCCCACAGTGGGACATTATGGTCCTGATGGGGGACTTCAATACTAAGATTGGAAACAACAACACCGGATATGAGGAAGTGATGGGAACGCATGGCTTGGAAATAGCAAGAGACCAGCAGACCTAAGTGCCTGGAATAACTTGGTCATCAGCAGAACATTACTCCCTGTTATGGTGTATAAAATCTGTACATTTTGGTTTCCATTATGTTTTGTTCGAGACAAGACAACAGATGAACTAAGACAAATCAAAGCAGGTTTTCTTCCCTTACACCTTACTTTTATAACAGTTGTTCATAGCTTAGTGCTAATTTGGTTTACAGCCTGGGAAAGGAAGATCTACTGACACCTCAGAGTACATTAAAGGTTCTGTTGTTTGGGAAAACAGACAGTGAATTAATTCATCAATCATTTTGACAGCCAGCCCATCAGGTGCATGTGTTGTGAAACCAAGGCATGACATTTCATAATAAATATGCCTTGGTTTGAAAGTAACGTCAGACAGAAAAAAGCAAAGAAGAAGAAGGAGAAGAAGAAGAAGAAGAGGAATGGATGAAGATGGCACTGGTCGTTAGAAAGGCATCATGAACATCAATTGCTAAATCAAACACCTCCCTGGGACATTCATCCTTGTCATCTCTACCTTTTTTCATAAGCTTTTTCTAAAGACTATTGTGACAGATTAGGGTTTTCTTGATCCCTTGAATCCTCAGACCACACGTCAGATACCAGGTAAAAGTCCAAATAATTATTATTTATTATAATAATAAGTGCACAAAGCACCCTCCACTCCCAAATACTCCAATAATCAAATACACAATAAACAAATCCTCCAATCTCCCAGACGCTTAGCCACCCTGCCTCCCAACTCAGCTCGTCCGTCTGGGATTTCCCACAGTCCTTTATACTCCTTGACCCAGAAGCGTTTCACCCTCTCTGTCCATGTGACCTGGAACACTTCCGGGTCAGATAAAAATCCTTCTTTTCTTCACCCAGGAAGCACATCATTCCCTTTGTTCACGTGACTATGACGTACTTCCTGGGCGTAAGGTAAATAGTCTCTGGGCCTCCCTGCAGCGACTCCTGGCAGTCCCCATGGTATCCAGCAGGGCTGTGCATTAAAAGTCCATTGTCCATAATTCCCTGCTGGCATTCAGGGCACCTCTATGCTGCAAGGAGGGCTCCATCTGGCGGCCTGGGCGTATTGGCCGGGATGAATGGCCGGCCATGTACCACACTATATATATTCAGACTTTCCTATCAGTACCTATTTTCTAGTATTCTTTGTTCTTGTGGTATTATTATTATTCTTGTAATAAATACCATGCTGATTTTAACTTCCCATGCTTTGTCTTAATGTCTAGAGTGATTGAAGTAATAAGTTAGATTTCTTTGAGCACCTGGTGACAGCCGGAGTTTTGCCATTATATCTGTGCTGCGAGATTTATAAGGCTGAGAGTGAGGGCGCTACTCAATAGAAGGGACAGTACGAGAGAAGAAGGTATTCTTGGCTCATAAATGGCCTATAGTCAAGAGTCCCGAGTCTTTGTATGTTTAAATGTATTCTTGTAGACCAAAAGTAATATTTAGGTCTGAGATATCACTAAAACATCGTATGTTGTTTGTGCCGTTAATAAGTAAGTCTCTTGAAGTGCTGAATGACAGGCTGTTATTCCTATAGCACTTGTGTGGTTTAAAGTGCTAAGGGTTAATCAGCGTGTGTGTGTGTCATTCATGGGGCACAGTTGTGGTTAGGGTCTGTGTATGCGTATAGCTACGCATGTGTGTGTTCATCTTAAAGTGCAACAGTAGACCAACCCAATAACGAACTTGACGAGAAAACAGGTAAAGGGTAAAGTAGAGGGAAATACCACGATAATACACTCCCTCACAAAAACACACATTAAAGCAACATGGGTGTCACCACTCAACTGAGATCAAAATTGACCATATTTATTTATTGAAAATATTTGGAAGGTCTCTTCAAGATGTGAGAGTGAAACAAGGAGCAGACATGGCATCTGACCATCACCTGCTGGTGGGCAAAGTGAAGCAGAAGCAGAAGAAAGACTGTAAAGAAAATGCAGGACAACCCTTCAGGTTCAACACTGGTTTCCTGAGGAACTCAAGAGAATTCAAGAGGAATACTGCATGACACTGAGCAACAAGTACCAGACCGTCAGACTCCAGTGGACAGCACTTAGAAGAAGATAAAGGAGACAATAACAGCAACATGTCGGGAAACATTAGGTATCAGACAGCATGAACACAAAGAATGGAAAACTCCAGGTATGTTCAAGAAAATACATGAAAGGAAATCAATGAAGGCAATAGTAAATAATAGTAGAACAGGAAGAAGCAAGAGTGAATTGAGCAGACAAGAGGATTCATGTTGAAAACCGGGCAGCAGAGGCAGAAGAGGCAACAAGGTATAGAAAATATGAAAGAACCGTGTGGTACAACTAGGGAACTGTCTGGAAAGTTCTGCAAAGCAGATAGACCAGTGAATGACTAGGAAAGGGAATCAATCCCAATCAACAAAAAACAAAGGTGGATGGAACATTTCAGGGGACTTTTACAACAGAACAGCGCCTCCAAACTCACCTGACATACAACGACAAGCTCGGGACCTCTGATAGCCCTGCAGAGCAGCAACTAAAGCAGACATTCAGAAAGCAATTGGTCAGGTGTGTAATGACAATGCAGCAGGCCCAGATGGCATCCCAGCAGACACATTAAAGGTGGAAATGATTACCACAGTAGAGATGCTCCATCCAGTTTTTCAGAAGATCTTGGACAAGGATCAAGTGCCATCAGTGGCCCGTCTTGTAATTATCCAGCCGAGATGGGCACGTCACCCCTCTTTTCAGGTCGATACATTGGCTCCCTGTCACATTAAGTTCAAATCCCTGATGCCTTCCTACAGAGTAGTCAGTGGGTCAGCACCTATGAATATGGAGAAACTGGTGAGTCTCGCCCACTCAGGTCTGCCAGGAGACAGCATCTGATGATGCCGCCTCTGTGTGCTATCAAGTCTCAATCCAGACTCTTTTCCTGTGAAGTCCCTAATTGGTGGAATGGGCTGCCCACCTCCATCCGAACTGCACTCACTCATTGTATTCAAGAAGCAAATGAAGACCCACCTGTTTTGTGGAAATCTGCCGAATTGACTGAAAAAGGCTTTGCTCTGTGATACTTTATATTCTTGGTTAATTTGTTTAATTGTTTTATTGATTGTACTGTAATTTATGATTGTAATTGTATGAGTTATTTCATTTTTTCACTTGTGGCACTCAACTTTTGTTACTCATCCTATTACACTTGCTGAACAAACAGGCCTTAGCCTAATGTTACTCGATTATGTTGACCTCTTTTGTAAGTCACCTTGGATAAAAGCGTCTGCCAAGCAAATACAGTAAATATAAATGTAAAGAATGACACTAGATTTAAATCGCAAAGAAATGTGACCTCAGCAATTGGGGAAACTGTAGAGGGATTGTGCTCTTATTCTAGTGAAGACTTTCCCTGCCATGGATGTTACTGAACAGAATGAAGAATCAAGCCGATGCCGAAGTACAAGACCAACAAGCTGGTATTCACAAAGAAATGACCTTACAAATTATTTTTTAAAATGCCCCAAGAATGGAATTCTTTGCATAAATTTTATTGACTTTGAAAGGGCTTTTGAAAATCTGGATAGAGTTAACCACTAGAATATTCTCCATCACTATGGACTACTGACCAAACTGGTGAACATCATCTGAAAGACATATGAAGGAATAGCCTATGAAACAGTCCAAGGAGGAAAACGTACTGAGCCTTTTGAGGTTAAAGCTGATGTTCATCAAGGATGCCTATGTTGCCCGTTTCTCTTTTTATCTTCCATAGACTGGATTATGAAGACCTTGACATCACAAACAGGACAGGAATCCAATGGACTTAGTTCGCCAATGAACTGGCACTTTTCTCACACACCCACCAACAGAAGCTAAAGAAGACAATGTGTCAACCACCTTGGCACAAGTTGGGTCTGCCCATCAACAAAAGGATGACCAAAATCTTGAAAGCCAACAGTCAGTGCAGACCAACAGACAATGGAAAGGGAAGGATTGGAGGAAGTAGAAGCCGTTACATGCCTGGGCATTGTCGTAGAAAGACTGGGATGAACAAATGCAGATGTAAAAACAGGAAGATTCAGTTAAAAAATATCTGGAGCTCAAAGGAATTATCACTTCAGATCAAAGGCATGTCAAATTAGTATTGCTCTATGGATCAGAAACATGGAGGACAACTACATCAGCTACAAAGAAACTAAAGACCTTTATCAACACTTGTCTCAGAAGATTCATCCACATTTACTGACCTAACACAAATCAGTAACACCAACCTTTGGCTGAAGACAAACCAACAGCCCACTGAAATGGAAATTCTCAGAAGACACTAGGGTTGGATCAGCCACACTCCACAGAAGCCACCATCAGAAATTTCCAGACAAACTCTGAAATGGAAATCGCAAGGCAAGCAAAAACACCTGACACAGAGACGTAGAATCTGACACTCCAAGGATGGGTCACACCTGGAGTCTGTTGGAAAGAAAAGCTCAGGATTGTGATGTCTGGTGGGGCCTTGTTGATGGCGTATGCCCCAAGTGGAGTAGTAGGCCTAAGTAAGCAAGCAAGTAACATTGACCTTGTTTGGGTGTGACTGTGCCCTTTGATGGACTGGCCCCTTTGCCTTATTCATACATGTATTCATCTATCATAAATGCTCTTGTACCATGTTAGAGTTACCAGGAGACCATTCTTTCTCAATAGCACTGGAAGCATGGCAGGAACCAATCCTGGATATTTGCAAACTGATACACACACCTCCATCCATTTTTAATTTCCCATTTTCCTCTCTAGTGTCATACTGAGCCTGTAGGCAGGATGCCAGTGCATGTAAGGGCACACACACACACACACACACACACACACACACACGTGCCTGTCTAGCTTACAATTAATCGGACTTGCTATTCGACTTGAGGGCATCATTGGCTGTGAGCACAGGAGGAACTTCACACAGAAAATGTTACAACTTAAAATTGAGATGGGGTCCAAGACCAATGGGGTGGAAGTGCTACTTATTAAAATGAGGTCTGTCAAAGATGACCACATGATTGTGTGAAGGAGCTGCAGATTCCAAAATGTGAAAAATCAAAGGTGGTGCAGTACCTGTGCAAACTCGAGCTGACATTATTATTACCTTAGAAGAGCTGGTCGAAACTGGTTAAAACTAACCCAACGATCCCCCCAGTTTAGTAAACACCTTCCTATTTGGCCATGACAGAGATTCTTCCTTGAAGTATCCTCTTCCTCCAGTGAACTCATCGTCTGGTGACGACACAGCGAGCAGATGTCCATTGTGCTGAACTCTCGGTGTCGTAGCCAAGATGGGGACAGCGTTAGGCTATTTTTTTCTGATTGGTCCCCCGTGTTTTGGAATTTTAGGTTTGATCTCTCGTATTTGGTAACTGAGCCAAGAGCCATTTCCCCCCTTCCAGGAATGGATTACACTTCCCTTCAAAAGACTGGAAAAGGTCAGTGGTCGCTGTCCACTCTGAAGAGCTTCCTGTATGGCTTCCTGCTGAGGGCTTCTACAGCTGGCATTTTCTTAGGACCAGGAAAAATAAACCGTTTTCTGTGGGAATCTAGAAAAGCTTGGAGCTGTGTTGTAGCGGTCAGGGCAGACTTGGGGGCACCAAAATTATCCAACATGGGACAATCATAAAGCAGATGTGGTTAATCACCCCAGTGGCACTCCAAAGGCCAGCATATGTTTACCCACCTTTACCACACCCCCTCCCCTCCACCCAGTGATTAGTAATGCCATAGTAATCAAAAATAGAAAAGACAAAATCTAATTAAAAACAAAAATTAAAATAAGCACAATGAACCATTAGGATCTAACAGTTCTTGTTATGACATGGGAGCGCTAACATGTACAAGAATGGTACTGTTACAGTGTCGACGTTAAACAATGGCGCTGACTGCAGGTTCTTCCTCTTTATTGGACTTCCTCACAGTATACAGGGCCCACTTTACCAGCCTGAACTTATCATTACATAACAGCCTAACAGAACACATTAGTCACAGTCTTGTCATAGTACGGTCCTATGGTGACTCTGTTCTCCCCAATACTTTTTTTTATCGTGTGGACCTGAACAGAATGCCCCAAAAGACATTTATAGCCTGTGTAAGTTTATTCTTACCAGCCTGATCAACGCTTTTATTTTACACTAGCAAAATACCCGCGCTTCGCAGCGGCAAAGTACTGCCTTGAAAGTTTTATTAAGAAGAAATTTAAATCTTTTTAAACTAAAAGGAAAATATACCAATAATTATTTGTTAAAGATCTCTTTGTATGCCACGTTGTTAGTTCAGCCCTCCGGTTGTAATATGACCAAGCTGTGCGCTGAGCTTACTCTTGAGCATGCAATGTACAGTTGGCCATGTGAACAGTAATCTTGTTTCAAATCTCACAGCTTGGATTGCTGCTGTCATAATCGGTTTGAGTTTCATGGTTTGTTTCAATTACGACAGTATTTGTAGGACTTGTGTTGAAGTGACATTCGGCATCTGTCAAGAGTTGTAAGCATACAACCGGTTTCATCGATAACTTCACATCCAGCTTTTGAGAGTTTAAACATTCATAAACATCAAAGTGTCCACTACTGAAATCGTCACCTGTGAATCTAAGATGTTTAAGATGTCTAAGATGTTTAAGAGGCATTGGCGGTTGTCAAAAGGTGTAAAATATTTGGCCATTTCGGTACACTTGAAAGCGACAACCGAACAATTCAGCGGCAGCCATCAACTCACATGCAGATGCATAGGTGAAGGGCTTAAGCATTTCACTCTTCTAGTGCTCCTGTGTAGTATAATCATCTCCTGTACCGTCATCAGTCCACACCTTGAACCTGTCCCAGTCATTCAATACATAAGACACAATGTTCCTCCGGATATCAAGAGTGAGCCTGATATGGCCGTGCAATATGTAACAAAGAGAATGGAAAAGGTACGTGCCATCTCCAGGCATGGAAACCACTCAGTAAGTGACAGTTCTTTGATCAATGGTGATCACCTCGATAGACATGTTAATGCGGGTACGGTTGGAATGATAATGGAAATGGGTACCTGAACAATGTAAAGTAAGTCTAAAATACCTACACAATAACTATAATCATAATAAATGAACAATAAAACAGCAGAGAAGCCGTGGATTAAATAAAAAGGCTGTAGTTATCTGTAGGGAGACATGAATTCTGTGGCGAAGCAAGGAGGGAATGTAGAGACCGGAGCGACGGACGGCCTTATATAGGCAGGCAGCCAACAATGTGGGAGGCGTTTGGATGGGGGACCCAACGCCACCTCACACGGTGACCGAGCTGCAGGCTATGGACGTATATATGTACGTAAGTAGAATTCAGTTAGCGCTGGGAACCCGCGTATCAAATTTCTTGAAGATGGGCCCATAAGTAACAAAGACTGTTGAAAAGTTCAATATGGCGGCCGACAGTGGCATCATACCACCGAAATAAGTACCAAATTTCAGCCTTCTACCTACACGGGAAGTTGGAGAATTAGTGACGTTGGAAAGTCCAATATGGCGGCTGACAGTGGCGTCATACCACCAAAATAAGTACATACATTGGTTTTGGTTAGCGCAGGGAAGCCGTCTACCAGATTTCGTGAAGATGGGGCCATAAATAAGAAAGTTCAATATGGAGGACATTGTTGACCATTATGACTGTTACGCGTAGAATTTCGAAATGAAACCTGCTTAGCTTTTGTAAGTAAGCTGTAAGGAATGTGCCTGCCACATTTCAGCCTTCTACCTACACGGTTAGTGACGTTTGGAAAATTCAATATGGCGGCCAACAGAGCCATCATACCACCAAAATAAGTATGTATATTGATTTTAGTTAGCGCAGGGAAGCCACCTACCAAATTTCGTGAAGATGGGGTCAGCCTTCTACCTACACGGGAAGTTGGAAAATTAGTGACATTGGAAAGTTCAATATGGCGGCCGACAGTGGTGTCATACCATCGAAATAAGTACGTACATCGGTTTCGGTTAGCACAGGGAAGCCACCTACCAAATTTCGTGAAGATGGGGCCATAAATAAGAAAGTTCAACATGGCGGACGTTGTCAACCGTTATCGACCGTTATGACCATTACGTGTAGAATTTCGAAATGAAACCTGCTTAACTTTTGTAAGTAAGCTGTAAGGAATGAGCCTGCCAAATTTCTGCCTTCTACCTACACGGGAAGTTGGGGAATTCGTGATGAGTCAGTGAGTGAGTGTCAGTCAGTCAGTCAGTCAGTCAGTCGGTCAGTGAGGGCTTTGCCTTTTATTAGTATAGATTTATAACCCCAGGAAATGTGCCATATCAGGCAGGAGAGGAAGTTACGCTATTATTCATGTACTATACATAATATGCCCAAAATATAAGTAGAGTACAAATGTAAGTGTTGGTGAAATATTAATACAACCTGGATAATAAGTTCATCATGCTTATACTACCAGGTGGCTCACTGTCTCGGTGTAATCCAATCTGGTCTGCCATAGTTTCTCAAATGAGAAAACTCATCTGGGGACAACTTATTAAAAAGTCTGTAGTGAAAAGTGATGCAATCCGCTGCTGTAAAGGCTACGCCCAAGGGACTAATTCCTAAAACACCCGCCTTCTGTTCCTCCAGTCCATACACCTTAAACTGCTGGGGTTTCAGGAAGAGGGCAAATGAAACTGAAGAGAAGACTTGACTCTGAGAGAAAATAAAAACTTTAAAATTGATGTTGTCATTTTATAAGCTTAGTAACAGAAGTAAACCGAATCTTAATGATTAATTTGTATATCCTAATGAGCGCAGAGACAGAATAGAGAGACACGCACAAAACTGCAGCTTCTTGGTTCCATGCGTTTGAGACATGCTTCTGTCTGCTATGATATTTGTCATTTTGACTTACTGCACCACTATATGGCATAATAGCAGCAAGTTAAGACTTTTAGGGCAGATGTTGACTTTTGTCGACAGGAGGGGTTGAGGGCTCATGTCGGCAAAAGTCAGCATCCAGTGGTAGAGGCCGATAATCAGATGTAAACAGTAACAAAACTCACCGCTACATTAAAGGTAGGCCCTCTTTGCTTGGAGGAGTGTTAGACTCGTTGGTTCTGCATCTAAACCCTACGTGTTTACATCCCGACGAGTTACGAAATTTAAACAAAGGCAAGAAGGCATCAACATCTCATGAGAGTGCAGAAAGCAAAATACTGAGCAGACGATGTTTTGTGCATTATCGCTGAGTCGGACTCGGATTTTCTTGAAGGTGATCGGGAGATCGAGCAGGAGATTGGCTGCCAGCTGAGTGCATTCGCACATCTGACGCACCTGTGTGCCATCGTATGCGTGAGGCTGCATTGACAAATAGTGACAGCACCACGACTGCAGCAGATTTCCAAAAGAAGGTGGTCGACGACTTTGCTGGCAGAGTATGTTGCAGTACTTTTTGCAAAGTGAGGAAGGCCATCACAAAGAGCAGTGCCAGACAGGCCGACTGAGCGCTACTTTCCTGCAACATATGAGGGCAAAAAGTACAAACCTGACTGTGTTGTGTGAAGCAACAGACCATTGAAAAGGAGGCACCAGTGCAACTCGTATTGTAAGCAGTGCATGCAATGGGCTGCTTTGAGCGTCATCATACTTTGCAGGACATGTATGTGGTACGCATGTGAAATCAAATAATAAGCAGGCTTATACAACACGCAAGACAGTGACGTTTGTCAAAAAATGGATTGATGTGCTTTGTGTTCCTTTTAGAAAAAAAGTGAGTTTTCAGAAAAATGTTCAGCCCTGTGAGAAAAGAAACAAACAAAAAAAAAAAAAATCAGCCCTAAAAGAGTTAAGCATTGTGGTCTAGACATACCCTATACCAGGGGTCACCAACTCCGGTCCTGGAAGACCACAGCGGCTGCAGGTTTTCATTCTAAGCCTTTTCTTATTTAGTGACCTGTTTTTGTTGCTAATTAACTTCTTTTGAATTAATTTGACTTGCTTTTCAACGATTTGTTCCCCTGATCGTTCCTCTTATTTACTTAATTTCTTTCCTTAACTCTCTGAGAGCTGAATATTTTTTCCAAAAAACATAGTTTTCTGAAAAGCAATGCCTTCACACAGAAATCAATATAAAACATCTGTTGTTGCATGGTGTGGCTGCCAGTTTTCCAAGAATGCGTGGCAAGGTTGCTGCCAGGCTGTCTTTGCGTGGCTGGAACAGCAGCAGCAGTGGTCACTATGGCAGTGCATTGCAATCTGGTTTCTACCTCTTATCATTGTTAAATGACAGTCCTCCCAGGCAAACAGCGCCATAGGCGTGTCAACTCCTTGAACCTGTTCAGCACCATGAATAGCTGGGGACCAATTAGCTGAAGCTGGAACCTCACATTTGTCTTTGATCGCTTGTGTCCAAATCGGAGTCTGACAAGTCATAGTCCAGTTCAAAGAGAATAGGCAAAACAAGGTCTGCTTTATGCGTCCGCATTGATCTCTCGTCAGGTGTCAGGGCCATTTTTGTCATTGTTTGTGCCTTGCTACTCACACGAGAGCAGGAAATCTCGGTCAAAACCAATGAAGCTAACTTTCCTTCTAGTAACAATACTCCAACTAAAACATAACGGTTGGTTTTGTCACAGTTTACAGTTGATTACTATTGTCGACTGCTCCTTTTGACAGAAGTCTACATCAGCCCTGAAAGAGTTAATCCATCCATCCATCCATTCTCTTCCGCTTATCCGAGGTCGGGTCGCGGGGGCAGCAGCTTAAGCAGAGAGGCCCAGACTTCCCTCTCCCCAGCCACTTCTTCCAGCTCTTCCGGGAGAATCCCAAGGCGTTCCCAGGCCAGCCGGGAGACATAGTCCCTCCAGCGTGTCCTGGGTCTTCCCCGGGTGAAAGAGTTAAATGGCACCCAAACAGAAATGAAATATGAAGTGTATGAGACAACAGAAGACCAACTAAGTGAGGGCCTCAGACTCCAACCAATTCCTTAATTAGGCTCTGATCCTTGTTGTTAATTAATCCCGTTCTTACATTCCATGGCTTGTTGCTGCTCTCATTGTGCAATGACATACATAACTGAAATTGCTGATTTTCTCTTTTCTAAGAACACCGCTAAAATGTTTTGTGGACCTGAGCAGATCAACCTTCCTGAGACCTTCATCTTCCTTTATTTTCAAATATTGTATGATGTACACGATTTGCTGGGCTTATTTTGTATCTCATTATTGTTTGGCCACTAATTAAGGAAAAAGAAACAATTAAGGGGTTGGAGTCTTCAAGAGCAAGTCAATTCAAATTAATTCAAAAGAAGTTAGTTAACAGCAAAAACAGGTCACTAATTAAGAAAAGGGTTAGAATGAAAACCTGCAGCCACTGTAGTCCTCTAGGACTGGAGTTTGGGGGTCCCTGCTCTGTACTATGTGTTAAAATGCTGTGTCTAAATTCTGACAGGGCATGTCTGCAGTTCCAATTAGAGAGTAATGTTAGCTTACTTTGGTTATTTGTTTGCATGTGCAGTCAGAAGGTGGGTGTTGTACAGGACCCTGCGTACTTCTACTGGTGTTGGTAGGCACATTTGTTGAATCAGAGTACCGAAATCTGCAACGCCTGTGGGTCTCTTAATAACAACAACAACAACAACATTTATTTATAGAGCACATTTTCATACAAACAGTAGCTCAAAGTGCGTTACATATTAAAGAATAGAAAAATGAAAGACATAATTATAAAACAAAATAAATCAACATTAACATCGAATAAGAGTAAGGTTCAATGGCCAGGGGGGACAGAAAAAACAAAAAAACTCCAGACGGCTGGAGAAAAAATAAAATCTGTAGGGATTCCAGACCATGAGACCACCCAGTCCCCTCTGGGCATTCTACCTAACATAAATGAAACAGTTCTCTTTGTGTTTAGGGTTCTCATGGAAGGACTTGATGATGATGATGGTCACGTAGACTTTTGCCTTTTAATCCGTCCATCATTGTTGGAGCATCATGAAGCTTTGAGTAGCCACCACAAAGAAACCAGAAAAAGAAACAGAAAAGAGAATAGGGGTCAGTATGGATTTTAGAGCCACCATGAATAGTTATTTTGAGGAAATTGAACATACAGAGTATCAGGATTAAGTTAAATTAAGATTAAGATGAAGTTATAAAAAGGCCATGTTAAAGTAATGTGTTTTCAGCAGTGTTTTAATGTGCTCTACTGCATCAGCCTGGCGAATTCCTATTGGCAGGCTATTCCAGATTTTAGGTGCATAGCAGCAGAAGGCCGCCCGCCTCACCACTTCTTTTAAGTTTTGTTCTTGGAATTCTAAGGAGACACTCATCTGAGGATCTAAAGTTACGATTTGGAATATAAGATGTCAGACATTCCAATATATAAAATGGGGCGAGATTATTTAAGGCTTTATAAACCATAAGCAGAATTTTAAAGTCAATCCTGAATGACACAGGTAACCAGTGTAGTGACGCTAAGACTGGTGTGATGTGTTCAGATTTTCTTTTTCTAGTTAGGATTCTAGCAGCTCCATTCTGCACTCGTTGCAAGTGATTTATATCTTTTTTGGGTAATCCTGAGAGGAGTGCGTTACAGTAATCTAGTCGACTGAAAACAAACGAGTGAACTAATTTCTCAGCATCTTTCAGTGATATAAGAGGTCTAACTTTACTTATGTTTCTTAAGTGAAAAAATGCTGTCCTAATGATCTGATTAATATGTGATTTAAAATTCAGATTACAGTCAACAGTTACCCCTAAACTGTTTACCTCCGTCTTGACTTTTAATCCTAATGTATCCAGTTTATTTCTAATAGCCTCATTGTATCCATTATTGCTGATCACTAAAATTTCAGTTTTCTCTTTATTTAACTTGAGAAAATTACTATTCATCCATTCTGAGATACTAGTCAGACATTGTGTTAGTGAATCAATAGAATCGGGGTCATCAGGTGCTATTGATAAGTAATGACAGTGCTGCCCACCTCATTTGATGGGATGTCACACATAGTTAATGCTGAACACACATCTTGCAATTCACATTTTTATGAATTATTTTAACCCCACATTGACTTTGCTACGATTATTGTAAATGAATGATACATACAACACCTGCAACAATGTATCGTTCACTTTTACCACTAGTCCATTGATGGATTCAAATGCCAATGTATAATAATTTAATATTATAGAAAGGTTTTTTTCCCTTGGAACAGGTCAAGTTTATTTTTAATACATTCCAAGTGCTCTCTGTACATGCGACACACGTTTATATGCTTAATTGGAGACCGTGTGACTGTACAGAGTTCATCGTACACCGAAGCTTGCTGTCAGCTTAACGAGAACAACTCTTCTCTTTGCAGTTCAAAATCACTGCCCCTAGTTTGAGTGCCACCTTCATGAGGTGCTGGGATGGTTTAGAAATGTGAGTCATCTAATTGTTCCCACCGAGTTTTAAGCAAAACTCCCTCATGGTTTTCTCCAGATGCATATACAGTGGAACCTCGGTTCACGAACGTCTCGGTACACGTACAACTCTGTTTACGACCAAAAAGTTAAAGAATGCACTGGGCTTGATTTTGTTTTCACTTCTGTTTCCAGCGATCGGTTCGTAGCGTGCATTGTTGCAGTGTTATTTTTCTTGGTGGTTTATTAAATTACGGAGTTTTTCAAATGTTCATTTTTTTTCCCTGTGCTTAAAACTCATTAAAAAAGTGCTTATAGCCAGCGGTTGGTAGCGCTATAGCGCAAACTATTGCAGTGTTAGGTTTCTCTGTTGTTTAAGGTTTTCTCAGTGTTATTGAATGTTTTTACATTTATTTTACTATTACGCTGTGCATTCTATGGTTTAATTAACTATATTTGTGCTTAAAAACTTTAAAAAAAAAATATTTACATACAGTTCGTATGGTCTGGAACAGATTAATTGTATTTACATACAATCCTATGGGGGAAATTACTTCGGTTTACGACCAGAGTTTTGGAACGAATTATGGTCGTGAACCGAGGTTCTACTGCACTATACCAGCTGTGTAAGCCCGTGCTGTAAAAAGCCCGAATTCCTAGAAACTATTGAAATCATCAGAAAAAAAAAAAAAGAAATGTAGAGATGTCGGGTAATTGAAAGAACTACTCTGGGCATCTCTCTCCTTGGAGGTTTCGTTTTGCTGACATGCTTGCTTCTCTTGTGTATTAGTGACTAAGTGATTTTGTCTTTCTTCAGAGGTTTCGTTTTGCCAACGTGCTCGCTTCGCTTGTGTATTAGCAGCTAAGTGAGTTTCTGTTTCTTAGGAGGTGGAGCCCTTATCCTAACTCCACCTGTCACTTCCGGGCTGGACAGACAGACACACACACTTCCATGCGTAGACGTTTATATACAAGATGTCTGGCTCTGTGAGAGAAGGTCTGCCATGGCCCTTGGATGCAGTAGCAGAAACAGACAGTATGACCAGTCTGAATATGGTACGGCCCCCAAAAGAGATGGTCTCCTAAGGATGGAAAATGACACAAAATTAGAGACAGACTGTTTTTAACCCTGTTTTCATGTTCGTAGGACTTCCTTGATGTACCTCCAGACCAATGGGACTGGCCAACTCCCCACTGCATCACTATTTATGCATGACTCAGCTCAAGTAGGTTCAGCCACCATTTCAGCCCACTCTTATATTTTTATAAACAAACCTCCCCTTCCACAGGCTCATAAACTCGTCCTATCCGTTCCACTCCAGGGTAGCCTTGTTGCCGGCCTGTTAATGGCTTTTGATCTCAGCCCACCTGTATTCCCTCAGGCTAGCTAGTCAGGTCAGTTCCTGCCTTTTTGGACTGGTATTTCCTATGATTTTATCTAAACTGGTTATTATCTGTATCTATATTACTAACTGAAGGTTGTATGCACGGATGCCAGAGGCCAGAAGCAAGCCGTGCCGAAAGCACACGCGCACAGCGCCTTACGCCCCAGAGTCAAACCCAGCGGCTCCCCAGAGTCAGTAGGTGGCGCCCAAACAATACAACCTGTCAACTAAACTTGAGGTAAAGCGTGCACGCCAACAAGTTGCCATGGTGACATATTTAAACTTGAAGTAGTGGTGCCTACTGACAGTGCCAGGAGTCAGTGTTCTCCACTCCACAGTGCCAGCAGTCAGTGTGGCTTATGTGAATCCCATTAGGGCAATTCAGTGTTAAAAGTAAGTTCAATTATGATTCCTAACATGACTTTTTTATTTCCAATTTACTTCATTTAAACCTTTGCACTCCGATACATTTTTTACTTATGAGTACAGCAACTCAAAGACATTTTGGACTTAAATGATATAACAATTAAATGTCAATTTTAGTTTTAATAAACTGGTTAATTTTAGTACAAATATATTTGATTTCATTAAATGAAAACTTTCCCAGGACGCTCCCACCCTCCATGATTTTTCACCCTTCCAAAGATCAGAGGGAACAGAAAGTGATTGCCATTCTTGTTAAGTATAACAACTGGTTTCTAAAATATTTTTCTAAGTATACTTATGAACACTGTGAAATCACTTTGTTTTTTTTTTTGTCCAACGACTCCTGACGCCTGCAGGTTAGGTGCATTGGCAAGTCTAAATTGTCCCTAGTGTATGTGCCCTTTAATGCAGGAATAGGCTCCAGCCCCCTGTGACCCGGCTCAGGATTAAGCAAGCTTAGAAAATGGTACAGACTGTTATAGTATTTTGAGATTAGCAAAAGACAAATATGAACGCATGTGTTCCAACTACATGGCAACCACAATTCTGTCAAGAATGACTGCCACTGATAGTAAGAAAATGTCACTTTGAGCAACAGGATGTGGGATCACAATATCAGAGGGTGGCAGAACTTGAAGATGGCAACAGGGTGATGGACGTCTCCTTGATAAGCAGGCTCATTATTTCCTTCAGCAGGGGTACTCAGTTACAGTCCAGGAGGTCTGCAGGGGCTACAGGTTTTCATTCCAACTAGTTTCACAATTAGAAGCCAGGCCTGGCAAATAATGAAACTTGTTATTTAATTATATGGCTTATTAGTGCTTTCGTTCTTCCATGACAAAAACTGTACTTTTTTTTTTTTTTAATTGTATTTATATACTTTGTGGTCCTTCTTGTTCATTTCAAAACATTTTATTAACACACATACTTCCTGAGTTTCCTCTGGGTACTCCGGTTTCCTCCCACAGTCCAAAGACATGCAGGTTTGGTGCATTGGAGATTCTAAATTGTGTGTGTGCACCCTGTGGTGGGCTGGCACCCTGGCCGGGGTTTGTTTCCTGCCTTGTGCCCAGGGCTGGCTGGGATTGGCTCCGGCAGGCCCTGTGACCCTGTAGTTAGGATGATAATGTTTGGATAATGGATGGATGGACATATTTTCTGATTTACATACACAGGTTAAAATGGAAGCACATCAGCTGGGGGGCTGGTGGCTCCTTTGTCGTTTGCACTTCACTATTAACTGATGACTGGTTAAGAAAATAGGCAGCAATTAACATAAAGCATTAACATAAATTAAACTATAAAATAGCTTTACTGTATTATTAAATAAACGGGTTTGAATTAAAGAAAAAGGTTAAAACAAAACACAGCAGCACTGCAGACCTCTAGGATGGGAGCCGACTACCTCGAGCTACAACACGGAAGGAAGCAGGTAAATCACAATGAAATACAAAAACAGAAAGCCCAGCAACTGTCAGTCATCCGGTAGAACATCACTACACTGGTCAAGCGGCAATCGTCTGCCAAAGAACCAACCGAAGTGACCTGTCAAGTGTTTGAGTGACGGTGGGAGTGTCTGATAGTGGGGGTGGGCTTCGCTACGTGGTACCTGCAGGCAGCCATGTAATCCAACCTAAATTAAATGTGCTTTGCATTTACATAGGTAATCTGCTGTTAACACAGGACTTCATTTAGTTTAACCATTCATCGATTTACTTTTTTCTTCTTAAACCATTTTATGAACGTAGCTGCTCGTTTGCGAAGAAATGCAGTTTTAGTAAGAAATGTAGTAAGTTAGCGGCATAAAGACGCGCTCTGGGAGGAGCCACGCTGACGGAAGTCATGCGGGGTCCGAGCTGCACGCCTGCCCGAAAGAGGAGGTGCCGTTGTGCCGACTTTGCCTCGTAGTTGTGGAGACAAATGTGCCAGTTTGGTTACCGGCTGGGTGAGGAAACAGCCGCGTGTGAGTTGCGAATCCACAGAAGGTGTTAGGAGAATGAGGGACTCGGGAGAGTTGCTTGAACGCGGGATTAGTTCACGTGTTTGCATGTACACGTGTGCGAATCCGAATTCCGTACAAGAATCGTCTTTCAGACTGAGGGAGGGCGTGCGCTCGCATTGGCGAGGATTTCAGAGGTGTCCACTGGGATTGGATGGATAAATCCCGCGAGAATATAAAACGGCGCTACATACACTAGGAGGCGTGCTATTGTACTTAAGTCTAGTACTGTAATATTTATTTCTTTACTAGCCAACCCGCACGCCGCATAATCAGGCCGGTTTTTTAATAATTTTTAAGCACAGGGAGAAAATTAACATTTGAAAAATCGGTAATGTAATAAATCAGCAAGAAAAGAAACATTGTAACAATGCACGGAATGAACCAACATACAATCGTCCGTCACTGAAAACTGGTGCACCGTCCTCGCGCCTTCTCCTGCCAGACGGAGGGATGGGGGCGCACGGTGCGGAGTCTGGAACGGGAGAATGACGTCGATTCAGCTCCGTCCGTCATGCTAGTCTGCTGATTTCTCGTTCAGTATGCACTGCCCGCTCATGTGCCCACCTTCAACTCGTCACTTGAGTCGCCGTCTTTACACAGTCCAGATGTACCTGTGACTGACTTTTCATTGCTCTGTGTGGTTTTGGCTGCCTTTCTATATATAATGCACCAAGACACCCGACCACGGTAGTAGCGAGATGGGAGGGGGGTGTGAACAAAGTGCAGAAGCATCTAAGAAGACGCATGTTTGTCGCAGATGCGAATTGCTGTATGTAGTGTGTAAAACAGCTTGCTATGGTGCACGCGGTCGTGCGTTGTAACCGAAAATTAGGTTTTTAAAGACTGCTTACTTCATTGTGTTTTAACCTCAGTTGTAAAGGATTGTTTTGAGGATCCCATGGGATACCCCTCGCAAACCGTTTCACACGCTGCATATGGCGATTCACCTCCGCGAGAAACACGACTCTATGAACAGTCAACGTAGCTCGGAGGTGCATGACATGCACATGACATTACCCTGACCTGCACTGCATTAGCCTCTACGACAGACGAGTATAAATGACGCCATTTTTTCTGTGTCATCGCGTCCGAGTTGGTGGGCGTGGCCCTGCGAGTTTTCGTCATATCCAATGGTCTTGGAGTTGGTGGGCGTGGCTCTTTCCTGCGTGCGCCATAGGTCTCTCACTTGTCGGCAGCTTAGTGAATCCACGCCTCTGCTTTGCATGGTTGTCTTGCCTTAGTGAATTATATAGATTGTGTATTTATTACTTCCTTTTGCTTGGACCATTTTATAGACTTGAATAAAAGGACTAGTAAAGATATACCACTTGAAAGATCCTACACACTTCTATGTTTTTAACTCAGACGAACACTATATTATTAACTTATTATACTCACTACATTTTACATATACAAGATGAGACTCTCCAGAAGGATACCATCATTTATAGCTTTTGTACGCACTGACTTACTGAATTATTATATGACTTTAACAAGTTTGTGAAGTAAAAAATATGGCAATTGCTTTGTTAAGGCTTTTCAGCCTCATTTAACGTTAATAATTATTGTAATGGCTACTTTCTTATGTCAATTCTACGTTTCAAAAAAGTCTAACATGGATATTCTAACATTTTGAATGTGCAAAGTATTTAATAAACTTCATTTCACTAAATGTCTAGTAGCCTTGTGATTAACGTGACAGAGAGACGATCATGTGGTGGCTGGAGTGGAGACCTCTGAGAAACCCGTCAAGTGGAAGCAGAACTTTGGAGTCCAGTGATGAGCTTAAATGGGTAGATTATTTTTCTTTTAGCGTAAAGTTTTTATTTGTTTATTTTTTTTCTCTCTTTTAAAATCTCTTTTCATTGAGCTGCTTCCTGGAAAGAAATTGAGAAAAGAAACCAACTGCCTTGATTTTCACTTTTATTTAATTTATTCTTTTTGTACTTTGTTTTTAAAGTGTTGGAGACGGTGGCAGTGACCAGAAAGCAGGAGACAGAGCTGGAGGTGGCAGAATTAAAGATGCTAAGATTTGCATTTGGTGTGAGGAGGATGGTGGACAGCATTAGAAATGAGGACATTAGAGGGTCAGCGCAGGTTGGACGGTTGGGAGACAAAGTCAGAGAGGCGAGATTGTGTTGGTTTGGACATGTGCAGAGGAGAGATGCTGAGTATATTGGGAGAAGGATGTTAAAGATAGAGCTGCCAGGTAAGAGAAAAAGAGGAAAGCCTAAGAGAAGGTTTATGGATGTGGTGAGAGAAGGCATGCAGGTGATGGGTGTAACAGAGCAAGATGTAGAGGACAGAAAGATATGGAAGATGATGATCCGCTGTGGCAACCCCTCATGGGAGCAGCTGGAAGAAGGAGACATTTTTGAAGTGTTATTGCACATGAAATCTTTGATGTTTGCCTAACATAGGACTGTTATTTTCTTTTATTTGGCACTGGATGTATTATTGTTATTTTTTTTATCTTTTATTTCTTTATTCATCTTATAGCTCTTTCCTTCTCTCTACCACAGTGACGTAGCTAGAGTTTTTGTCGCCCGGGGTGATCTTTGAGCTTGCCACCCCACCCCACTTAAAGTAAATCATAATACTTATCAAACAAAAAATGAAAATGATGAAAATGTGAACTACATTATTAATTATTAATTACGATTGAATTATTTCAATAATGCCCCTTCATTCTTTTTTTAATACTTCTCTTACATTTTTTCTAAAAGTAGCATATTTCTCTTTTGTTCGCTTCATCTCGAGACTGAGAGAATAATAAAATATTAATATTGAGAGTGAAGGGTTTGTCTCTTTCAGTTGGAGTAAGTCGTTGGGGAGAGAGAGAGTCTTCGGTCGGCGTAAGTTGGCAAACTAGTCAAGATTGGCATTTGTAAAATATAACTTTGCAAAAATCACAATCAGGAATGAGTGCGGGGAATTTGTACACCAATAACGGAGCATGTAACCAGAGAAAAAATCATAAATTTTATATTGTAGTCAATGAATGGGGTAAATTTTGTATCAAGAAAAGTTAAAACACAGCAAAAGAACAAATGCTGTTGGTTTGAGAGAATCCACAATCTTGGGTGAAATGTCTTTGAGCAGAGCCAGCAATAATATGGTCATGTCGGTGACTTCAGGCAGTGTTCAGAAGCCATTAAGATGGCTAACAGAATATTACGTTACTACGCTAATCTTCAGCCACTTCGTGTCTCTACTGCTCACGTTGTGAAGAGGGGGGCTGAATGCACCCCAAGGAGACACAGTCGCTCCTCTGAAACCCCCTCTTAAACGGTGATACAATGACAAGCAAATAGTTTTTTTTACCTCCTCTTTGCTCAATCAGCTGCTGCCGTGCCGTGTGATCTGCATCCTGTACGACACTTTGAACATTTAAAAGCCTGCACAGCAGCTGTCCTACTCTTTGTCTTTTATTTCCAGCCCCAAGTGTGGTTAAATCTCTTGGCACAAAGTCTCGTCTTGCGGGATGTGTGTTCTTGATATTTTGCTGTTTATAATTTAAAAACGGAATAAGAATCTGAAAATCTAACAACATCACATTAAAGTTCGATAAATGCTGCAAAGAATGATACCAAACATAGATATGTAGGTTTTAAAATAAGACAGATTTAAAGCATAATAAAAAACGTGACATAAGAATGTTGCAGAAAATCGTTGCACTTTTAGGTTTAGGATTATATAATATATATATATATATATTTTTACTGTCAAATAATGCAAAGAGTACGTGACACGTGTTTCGCCCTAATTTTGGGCTGATCAGGCGTAACACGTGTTGCATACTTATTTGACAGTAAAACTATTTCAACCACTCTATGATCTGCTTCTTGCAACTGAAAGAGGGCACCGTGGCGGACATTAGCCGACTTGCTGACCAACCACAAGCGTTACCTGGTAGGTAACCACCCATACAATCAGATTGTGATTCAGACTACGAATGCCTTGAAATATTATATATATATATATATATATATATATATATATATATATATATATATATATATATATATATATATAAACTGCTCAAAAATTCAAGGAACACTTTGAAAACACATCAGATCTCAATGGGAAAAAGAAATCCTCCTGGATATCTATACTGATATAGACTGGGTAATGTGTTAGGAGCGAAAGGATGCCACATCGTTTGATGGAAATGAAGATGATCGACCTACAGAGCCCTGAATTCAAAGACGCCCCACAAATCAGAGTGAAAAAATGATGTGGCAGGCTAGTCCATTTTGCCAAAATTTAATTGCAGCAACTCAAAATTGTGCGCAGTAGTTTGTATGGCCCCTGTGTTCTTGTATACATGCCTGACAACATCGGTGCATGCTTCTAATGAGATGACAGATGGTGTTGTGGGGATCTCCTCCCAGATCTGGACCAGGGCATCACTGAGCTCCTGGACAGTCTGAGGTGCAACCTGGTGGCATTGGATGGACCAAAACATAATGTCCCAGAGGTGTTCTATTGGATTTAGGTCAGGAAAGTGTGGTGGCCAGTCAATGGTATCAATTCCTTCATCCTCCAGGAACTGCCTGCATACTCTCACCACATGAGGCCAGGAATTGTCGTGCACCAGGAGCCACTGTACCAGCATAGGGTCTGACAATGGGTCCAAGGATTTCATCCTGATACCTAATGGCAGCCAAGGTGCCTTTGTCAAGCCTGTAGCGGTCTGTGTGCCCCTCCATGGATATGCCTCCCCAGACAATCATTAACCCACCACCAAACTGCTCATGCTGAATGATGTTACAGGCAGCATAATGTTCTCCATGGCTTCTCCAGACCCTTTCACTTCTGTCACGTGCTCAGGGTGAACCTGCTCTCATCTGTAAAAGCACAGGGCACCAGTGGTGCATCTGCCAATTCTGGTATTCTATGGCGAATGCCAATCGAGCTGCATGCTGCTGGGCAGTGAGCTCAGGGCCCATTAGAGGACATGGGGCCCTTGGGTCACCCTCATGAAGTCTTTCTGGTTGTTTGGTCAGAGACATTCACACCAGTGGCCTGCTGGAGGTCATTTTGTAGGGCTCTGGCAGTGCTCATCCTGTTCCTCCTTGCCCAAAGGAGCAGATACTGGTCCTGCTGATGGGTTATGGACCTTCTATGGCCCTCTCCAGCTCTCCTAGAGTAACTGCTTGTCTCCTAGAATCTCCTCCATGCCCTTGAGACTGTGCAGGGAGACACAGCAAACCTTCTGGCAATGACACGTATTGATGTGCCATCCTGGAGAAGTTGGACTACCTGTGCAACCTCTGTAGGGTCCAGGTATGGCCTCATGCTACCAGTAGTGACACTGACTGTAGCCAAATGCAAAACTAGTGAAGAAACAGTCAGAAAAGATGAGGAGGGAAAAATGTCAGTGGCCTCCACCTGTTAAACCATTCCTGTTTTGGGGTCATCTCATTGTTGCCCCTCTAGTGCATCTGTTGTTAATTTCATTAACACCACAGCAGCTGAAACTGATTAACAACCCCTCTGCTACTTAACTGACCAGATTAATATCCCATAAGTTTCATTGACTTTCTGCTATACTCTGATTAAAAAGTGTTCCTTTAATTCTTTTGAGCAGTATATATATATATATATATATATATATATATATATATATATATATATATATATAAAGAAGGAACAGGATGAGCACTGCCAGAGCCCTACAAAATGACCTCCAGCAGGCCACTGGTGTGAATGTCTCTGACCAAACAATCAGAAACAGACTCCATGAGGGTTGCCTGAGGGCCCAAATGTCTACTGCGCCCTGTGCTCACTGCACAGCACCGGGAGCTCAATTGGCATTTGCCATAGAATACCAGAATTGGCAGGTCCACCACTGGCGTCCTGTGCTTTTCACAGATGAGAGCAGGTTCACCCTGAGTATATGTGAAAGACGTGAAAGTGTCAGGAGAAGCCGTGGAGAATATTATGCTGCCTGTAACATCGTTTAGCATGACTGGTTTGGTGGTGGGTCAGTGATGATCTTGGAGGCATATCCATGGAGCGACTCACAGACCTCTACAGGCTAGACAACGGCATCTTGACTGCCATTAGGTATCAGGATGAAATCCTTGGACCCATTGTCAGACCCTACGCTGGTGCAGTAGGTCCTGGTTTCCTCCTAATGCACGACAATGCCCGGCCACATGTGCCAAGAGTATGCAGGCAGTACCTGGAGGATGAAGGAATTGAAACAATTGAATGGCCTTCACGATCCCCTGACTTAAACCCAATAGAACATCTATGGGACATTATGTTTCGGTCCATTAGGCGCCGCCAGGTTGCTCCTCAGACTGTACAACAGCTCAGGGATGCCCTCATACAGATCTGGGAGGAAATGCCACAAGACACCATCCGTCATCTCATTAGGAGCATGCCCCTACGTTGTCAAGCATGCATACAAGCCCGTGGGGGCCACACAAGATACTGAAAAGCATTTTGAGTAGCAGAAATTAAGTTTTTGAAAAAATGGAGTAGCCTGCCACATCTTCATTTCACTCTGATTTTAGGGTGTCTACACAATTGAGCCCTCTGTAGGCAGAAAACTTTTATTTCCATTAAAAGACTTGGCATCCTTTTTGTTCCTAAGACATTGCCCTGTCGTTATTTGTATAGATATCCAACTTCATATTGAGATCTGATGTATCTAATGTGTTTCTTTAAAGTGTTCCTTTAATTCTTTTGAGCAGTGTATATATATATATTTTTTGTGGCCGGGGGCGGTACCCAGCTGGGATGTCTGGAAGGACCAGAAGAGGGATTGGTATGGGGACCACGGGAACAGAGCATGGAAGCTCAATCCTATAGGGGCCTGTGGTCTCTGCCAGGGGGCGCCCGGATGCCTGGAAGTGCTGGCGGAAGGAAAACCAGGGACACCCGGAGTGCTGGTATGGCGGAAGTGCAGGTGGAAGTTCATCGGGTGGCACCTGGAGCACGTCTGGGTGAACATAAAAGGCGCTGCCTCCCTCCATTTGATAGCTGGAGTGGTGGAAGAGGACGAAGCCTGGAGGAGAGGAGTGGAGGCAGTCAGAAGGAGAGGCATTGAAGAAAGAGCCCTGGACTAAGGGTGATTGGTTCAGGGGCACTGGGCTGTGCGTGGCATCTGTAAATAGTCGAAATGAATAAACATGTGCCTGGGTGTAAACCATCTGTGCCTGCCTGTCTGTGTCCAGGCTGCTGGGTGCAGTTTTGGTCTCCAGGCTATTAAAATGACACGGTGCTGCTAGAAAAAGTCCAGAGAAGAGCGACAGGGCTGATTAAAAGAGCTGAGCCTTTTCAGTTTAAACAAAAGAAGGTGAAGCGGAGACATAAATGAAATGTTTAAAATTATGAAGGGAATTAGTCCAGTGGATTGACACGGTGACTTTAAAATGAGTCAACATACCATGGGAAACTTGTTAAGGGTAAATATTGCACAAAAATTTTCTTTACGCAGGCAATCATAAACCCATGGAATAAGTCACCAAGTCATGTGGTGGACAGTAGAACTTGAGGGACATTCAAATCATGACTGGATGTTGTTGTTTTGGAAGAAGGAAGTGGATAGAACTGATGAGCTCTGTTGGCCTGAATGGCCTGTTCTTGTCTGAAGTTTTTCTGTCTGTTCATACTGCATGCCCCCTAGCAACTGGAAACAGGAACAGAAACGGGAGTCGCAGGAAACTAATTATTATTATTTTTTTAAACATTGTTAAAAACAGCTTGAAACTCAAACTAAACATGACCAGTGGATTCAATGGTCTCCAAACCCCTTATTAAGACACAAAGGAAGGGACAGGGAAAACATTAAAATTGTAGGGCAGATCAGGACTTCTGTTTTTCTGTTTGTCCAACCCAAGGCCTCTGTTTTTAGCTCAGTTTGACTTATGGATTTAACCTCTGGATTTCTCCTTGACTATTCTTTTGATTCTCTCTTCAAACCTCATTTTCATTTCCTGATCAATTTTTCAAAGACACATTTCATTCTGATCACTAGAGGTTCACTCCACTGGGATCAGAGTGAGCACTGAGAGCAGATGAAGCTTGCTAAGCGTTTATGTCTGACAAGATCAGTAACACCAATGCCAGATTATGCGACTTCTAGTCGTTGGGTATGTCTGAATTGCCAAACGCAGTTGCTGATCTCCATCGCTGGACTAGGTCTGTTGACATGACTTAAATTTGACACGGCCATCAATTTTACCAACTCTGTGCCAACCTTCCTGCACAGTTGTGCTCACCTCTTTTTGGGGCAGCCAATCGCATGCTGTCTGACAGAACCAGCCCCTTTTCTCCCTTTTTTTTTATTCTGTTATGTCTGATGTTACTTGTTTTACATATCATATGAGCTTCTGCATTGATTGGTTGTCGGCTCTCATGCACACACAGCCATCACATGACTAAAGACAAGTCAAATCTGCTTGGTTTTATCAGAGCGAGTCGCAGTCTAGTTGGAGTGACTTGCTGGGTACACTCCTAAGAGTCAAGTCAAGTCAAGCTGGGGAGCATGCACTGGTACACTACACAACGAAACACATCGGGTTGGCAACCCCCCAGGCAGACACGCGGTCCAGTCCCACCTTCCGGAAATGACCCTCTATCTGCCGCAGTCAGATGTTATGTGGTGCGACCCCTTGGCCTGGTGCAGCCACTCGGGTCCCCAACAATGAGGTCTAAAGAGGTGGATCACCCTTGAGGAAACGCGCCACGTGGCCAAATGAACAACTTCTTTAACAGGTTTGATCACAGTAACCCACTCTCACCTCGGAGTACTGCATCCCCCAACCATCCTCCTGCTGATACCAGCATATGATACCATGATACCAGACTGAGGAGATCGTTCCTCCGCCACACTATGCGACTCTTCAGTTCCACCCGGGGGAGTAAACATTAACATTATTCAAAGTTATTGTCTGTTTTTACATGCATTTTTATTACTCTTTAATTTAAGATTGTTTTTTGTATCAGTATACTGCTGCTGGATTATGTGCATTTCCCCTTGGGATTAATAAAATATCTATCTATCTATCTATCTATCTATCTATCTATCTATCTATCTATCTATCTATCATATAGTGTCTTTCCTATCTATCTATCTATCTATCTATCTATCTATCTATCTATCTATCTATCTATCTATCTATCATATAGTGTCTTTCCTATCTATCTATCTATCTATCTATCTATCTATCTATCTATCTATCTATCTATCTATCTATCTATCATATAGTGTCTTTCCTATCTATCTATCTATCTATCTATCTATCTATCTATCTATCTATCTATCTATCTAAATCTGTCATTTATTCATGCTTATCTTACAGACCTAAATATGTAAAGGTTCTTTCTGGAACCTTCATGTGGATGGGTATCTTTTGGTTCCCCTGTGGCACCACATTGAAGAACTGCTCTGACACCTCGATATTTTAAGAGTGTCTGTCGGATTACATGACTGGTTTTCACTGAAGTGTGCTGTCGATTATATAAATGAAGGCTACGACTGAAAATTGCTGGAAAAGCCGTATAATGTGATATGATTTTAATATTCAGGCCAACTTCGAGAGAGCGGCCTACTCCAGTTCTTACACTACGAATGGAGAGCCAGGCTTCCTGCTAAAATGACATCTGGTATAAAGTGCAGCTTTCACACCAGATGTAAAGCGTATAACACAATTACCAGAGTTTGATTGTTAGGGTAGGTTAGGGTTAGGTAGACTTTATCATCCCAGAGGGGAATTTATTTGCAGCAGGAAAGTACAAAAGAACAAAAGACATTGTTACGGAGATCCAATGGATAAGCATAAACACACACACTCAGGATCAATACAAAGAATAATAATCACTTTCAACAGTACACAAAATAATAAGGTAGAATTTAACATTTAGCAGCATCCCTACAAATAGCAGAATTTAAAATGCTTATAGCTCTACAAAAAAAAAGAATTCTTAAACCTGTTGCTCTTTATCTTTGGAAACCTAAATCTGTAGCCTGATGGCAAAAACTGGAAAATAGAGAAAAGAGGATGGCTACTATCTGACAGAACTGAGTTGGCTTTCCTTCTAACCTGTTTGTGATACATTTCAATGTGTGAACCAATAATTTTATTGCAAATTTTAAAAATGTTTTAAAGATTATTTATATTCTGTCACACACATGCAATTGGGAGGCAGCTAAAGGGCCTGAATAATAGTAGTACCACGCCAGACCAGGGGGTGGCGAGCTTCACTGATTTTCTCTCTCAATCCTCTGCAGACCCTTCACGGGAATTCCTGCATGGTTCCGGCGCGATTAATGATGTCACTTTTGTCCTTTAAGAAATCGTCACCCCTGGTTCTGGAGCTTTGGATGATGTCACTTCCATCCTTTAAGAAGTCGTCACCTCCGGTTCTGGCGCTATTGATGACATCACTTCTGTCCTTTAAGGAGTCGTCACCTCTGGTTCTGGCGCTATTGATGGCGTCACTTCCTGTCCCGGCCTTTAAAGCCACCATATTCACACTCTCAAATCAGTTCTGTTCTGGACTCAAACCTGAATACAACTCATCTAAACAACCCTTTTGCAGCCAGGGCAGAATATTTTCGAGTGGCTGCCCCAAACCTTTTTTGATGTCTTCTTGTTATTCTGGTGACAATTCGTTTGCTGAAGTTGCCAGACCAACAGATGAACGCAAATGTAACAATGGATTCAATAACGGAGTCATTGTGGTTTTGTCCACTTTAAAAGAGTTGAGTTTCCTAAAAAAGAAAAGTCGTGACTGCTTTTTTTTTTTTTACAGATTTGCACTGTTAAGATCAAAGTTTAGTTTGGTATCAGTGATTGCTCCCAGATTTTTGTATTGCTCTATCATCCCCACTGCCTCCCCTTTAATTAAGGATAAGACAGTGGTTGGTGGAGAACCCCTGAAATCCACAACCATATCTTTTGTCTTGGAAATATTAAGCTGTAAATTAGAGCGATCACACCATTGTATAAACTCATTGAACGTAGGCCCATGGCCGTCTTCCTTATTTTGTAGAAGACTCACAGTGACAGAGTCATCTGCAGATTGCTGGATGTGTCTATCCTTGTGATATCCTTATGATTGTGTTGAATTAACTTTTAGGAACACATCTCTCCAGTTTTGATGGCACTACACTGGTTATCTGTGTCATTTAGAATTGACTTTAAAATCCTGCTTATGGTTTATAAAGCATTCAATAATCTGCTCCATCTTGTATTTCAGAATGTCTTTCACCTTACACTCCAAATTGTAACCTTAGGACTTAAATTGGGGGTCTGCTTAGAATTCCAAGAGCTAAACTTAAAAGAAGTGGTGAGGCGGCCTTCTGCTGTTATGCATCTAAAATCTGGAAGAGCTTACCGATAGAAATTCGCCAGGCTGATATGGTGGAGCATTTTAAAAACTACTAAAAACATTATGTTAACATGGCTTTCTCATAGCTTCATTTTAGTGTAATCCTGATATTCTGTATATGCACTGAATTATCATTATTATCATGGCTCCAAAATCCATACTAACCCCTACTTTCTTTGCTGTTCTCTTTCCGGTTTTCAGTGGTAGCGATCTGCACCACCACCACCCGATCAGGGTACCGTGCCGTCCTTACATTGATGGATTGAAGGTGTGATAAACCCCAACACGATCACCAAAATACAAAATTAACAAAGGTTATATTTTAAAATACCTCCACAAGTATTACAAATACGCACAAAGCACTGGTCTTTCTCTCTCCACAATATATTCCCTCACCACCGCACTGCCCTCCTCCAGTTGATTGTTTCCTCTCTACCTGTTCAATATGGTGTCCCACAGGGCTCAGTACTGGGACCTTTACTGTTTTCACTTTACATGCTTCCACTGGGATCTCTCATTAGGAAACATAATGTTAATTTTCACTCGTATGCAGATGACACCCAGTTATACCTTTCATTTAAATCAAATGAAGTTTCTCCGATGTTGTCTTTAATTAGTTGTGTTAGTGAATTAAAGGAATGGATGAATGAGAACTACTTGTCTTTAAATACAGATAAAACAGAGATGTTAATTGTTGGAGGGAATGACGCTGATCACAGCAATATTTTGTCATCATTTAACTCAGTTGGAATCCCAATTAATTTTACTGAATCAGCCCGCAATCTAGAAGTTATCTTTGACTCTAGCATGTCATTTAAAGCGCATATTACAAAGTCGTCCAAAACATGTTTTTTCCATCTTAAAAATGTTAGGAAATTAAGGCTTTCTAAATAAACAGGATTGTGAGAAATTAATTCATGCATTTATCTCTAGTAGGATTGACTACTGCAATGAGGTGTTCACTGGCTGTTCAAACTGTTCTCTATACAGCCTCCAGTTAATCCAAAATGCTGCTGCAAGAATTATTACAAGAACAAGAAAATATGAACACATAACCCCAGTTCTTAAATCTTTACACTGGCTCCCAGTTAAGTTCAGGGCAGATTTCAAAATCCTCCTTTTAACATATAAAGCATTAAATGGCCAAGGTCCGGCTTACTTGTCTGAACTTATCATGACTTACAAACCTGAGCACATTAAGATCTCAAGATGCCGGTCTGCTTAGGATTCCAAGGATTAATAAAATAACAGTGGGAGGTCGAGCTTTTAGTTACAGGGCCCCTAAACTGTGGAATGGTCTTCCTGCTTCCATAAGAGATGCCCCTTCAGTCTCAGCCTTTAAATCCTGGCTGAAGACTCACTACTTCAGTTTAGCATATCCTGACTAGAGCTGCTGATTAACTGTACAGACTGCATCTCTGTTGTTAGTCATTAGCACTAAAACATAAGTAACATGATAATTATATTTGAATACTAACCCTCACCTATTCTGTTTCTTTTCTCGGTACCCAAATGTGGCCATTGGTGCCACGCCCACCTGCCAAGTTGTTTGCCTGCCTATGGTAAAGTCATCCCTGATGGAGGATCACAGGAATCATGGGAAAGAGGGGTCCTTTCATGAACAACGTTTCAGCCGTGGCATGGCCAAATGGGGAGGCAGCTAGATGGATGAGGTCTCCAGGACTCTAAAATATCCAAACCTAATTATGTCATATCATCTACTGTTAAACCGTACTTCTAAAATTTTTATTATTATGCTGTCTTAAGGAATTGTTCTGTTCTGTATATTGTATTGTATTGACCCCCTACTTTTGACACCCACTGCACGCCCAACCTACCTGGAAAGGGGTCTCTCTTTGAACTGCCTTTCCCAAAGTTTCTTCCATTTTTCCCTACAAGGCTTTAATTGGGAGTTTTTCCTTGTCTTCTCAGAGAGTCAAGGCTGGGGGGCTGTCAAAAGGCAGGGCCTGTTAAAGCCCATTGCGGCACTTCCTGTGTGATTTTGGGCTATACAAAAATAAACTGTATTGTATTGTATTGTACCTCCCAGCTCCGACTCGCCTGAATAAGGGAGTGTGGTCTGTTTTAATACAGACCCGGGATTACTTCCGGTGTCAGGGTGATTGCCCGATGGAAGTACTTCCGGGTCACACGGAAATCCATTATTTGAGTAGGGAGCTTGTTTCCCTGGAATGCCCTCTTGCGGCACCCCGTGACCCCAGCAGGGCTGCCCTGCCAGACTACATTTCCCGGCATTGCCCTGCTGGCTTCCCACTGGGTGAGGATATCCAGGACTGCTGCCATCTAGCGTGCTGGGGGAATAACAGTTTCCTAGTGATCTCTCTGTCTCTATAGGGGCTGTACATCCATCTCTTCCTTCCGGGTCTTCTGCCTTTCCTGGCCGGGATGTCCATCCAGCCCCATGTGGTATCTACATAAGCCAGAGGTCCACATGACCATCATCATCTAATTCTTCAACGTGAAGCCTGATGACCATGAGGACTGATTGAGATCACTGATGTTAGGTTGAATGCCCAGTGGGGGCTGGGTGGTCTCATGGCCTTGGCACCCCTGCAGATTTTGATTTTTCACCAGCCATCTGGAGATTTTTTTTCTTTTATTTGTCCTCCTGGCCATTGGACCATACTTTATTCTTTGTTACTTAGTATTGCCTAATTTTATTTTTGTATTTTTCTTTTTACTTTCTTCATCTTGTAAAGCACTTTGAGCTACATCATTTGTATGAAAAACGTGCTATAGAAATAAATATTGTTTGTTGTTTAAAATGTACAGTCATATGAAAAAGTTTGGGAACCCCTCTCAGTCTGCATAATAATTGACTCTCCTTTCAACAAAAAAGATATAGTGGTATGTCTTTCATTTCCTAGGAACATCTCAGTACTGGGGTGTTTTCCGAACAAAGACTTTTAGTGCAGGAGTATTTAGTTGTATGAAATAAAATCAAATGTGAAAAACTAGCTGCGCAAAGTTTGGGTCCCCTTGTAATTTTGCTGATTTGAATGCCTGTCACTGCTCAACACTGATGACTTGTAGCACTAAATTGGTCAGATGAGCTCATTAAACCTTGAACTTCATAGACAGGTGTGTCCAATCATGAGTAAGGTATGTAAGGTGGTCAATTACAAATTGTGCTTCCCTTTGACTCTCCTCTGAAGAGTGACAGACAGCATGGGATCCTCAAAGCAACTCTCAAAAGATCTGAAAACAAAGATTGTTGAGTCTCATGGTTTAGGTGAAGGCTACAAAAAGCTATCTCAGAGGATTAAACTGTCAGTTTCAACTGTAAGGAATGGAATCAGGAAATGGAAGGCCACAGGCACAGTTGCTGTTAAACCCAGCAGGTCTGGCGGGCCAAGAAAAATACAGGAGTGTCATATGCGCAGGATTGCGAGAATTGTTACAGACAACCCACAGATCACCTCCAAAGACCTGCAAGAACATCTCGCTGCAGATGGTGTATCTGTACATCGTTCTACAATTCAGCGTAATTTGCACAAAGAACATCTGTAGGCAGGGTGATGAGAAAGAAGCCCTTTCTGTACTCACACCACAAACAGAGTCGCTTGTTGTATACAAATGCTCATTTAGACAAGTCAGATTCATTTTGGAACAAAGTGCTTTTGACTAATGAGACAAAAATTGAGTTATTTGGTCAGAACAAAACGCGCTTTGCATGGCGGAAGAAGAACATCGCATTCCAAGAAAAACACCTGCTACTTACTGTCAAATTTGGTGGAGGTTCCATCATGGTGTGGGGCTGTGTGGCCAGTTCAGGGACTGGGGCCCTTGTTAAAGTCAAGGGTCGGATGAATTCAACCCAATATCAACACATTTTTCAGGATAATGTTCAAGCATCAGTCACAAAGTTGAAGTTACGCAGGGGCTGGATATTCAAACAAGAGAAGGACACAAAACACAGTTGGAAATCAACAAAGGTATTCATGCAGAGGGAGAAGTACAATGTTCTGGAATGGCCGTCACAGTTCCCTGACTTGAATATCATCGAAAATCTATGTGATGGTTTGAAGCAGGCTGTCCATACTCAGCAGCCATCAAATTGAACTGAACTGGAGAGATTTTGTATGAAGAATGGTCAGAAATACCTCCATCCAGAATCCAGACACTCATCAAAGGCTATAGGAGGACAGCATCTAGAGGCTGTTAGATTAACAAAAGGAGGCTCAACTAAGTACTGATGTCATATCTCTGTTGGGGTGCCCAGATTTATGCACCTCTCTAATTTTGTTATGATGCAAATTGCATATTTTCTGTTAATCCAATAAACTTAATGTCACTGTTAAAATACTACTGTTCCCATAAGGCATATATATATATATATATATATACTGTATATATATATAATTCACAAAGGGCATGCAAGACACTGAGCGCAATCAAGACAGAGCCCCGCCCACCAACTCTAACCCTCCTACCGCGTCATGGGATACGCACGCCAACTGTAACCATCCTCCCGAGTCCAGCGTCGCTCTCGAGGCACGCAACAACTCACCAAACATAGCCTCAGTCCCTTTCGTCTGTGCAAAATTCCACATGCACCTCTGAGCCACGTTGATTCTACACTGAACGCAAGACAGAGCCACGATTGCCAACTCGCAGAGCCCCGCCCACCAACTCTAAGACCATGGGATACGCACGCAATGAGTGTATAAATGGATATAAATAATTGCATGTAAAGTGCATCCGGAAAGTATTCACAGCATATCACTTTTTCCACATTTTGTTATGTGACAGTCTTATTCCAAAATGGATTAAATTCATTTTTTTCCTCAGAATTCTACACACAACACCCCATAATGACAATGTTAAAAAAGTTTACTTGAGGTTTTTGCAAATTTATTAAAAATAAAAAACTGAAATCACATGTACATAAGTATTCACAGCCTTTGCTCAATACTTTGTCGATGCACCTTTGGCAGCAATTACAGTCTCAAGTCTTTTTGAATATGATGCCACAAGCTTGGCACACCTATCCTTGGCCAGTTTCGCCCATTCCTCTTTGCAGCACCTCTCAAGCTCCATCAGGTTGGATGGGAAGTGTCGGTGCACAGCCATTGTAAGATCTCTCCAGAGATGTTCAATCAGATTCAAGTCTGGGCTCTGGCTGGGCCACTCGAGGACATTCACAGAGTTGTCCTGAAGCCACTCCTTTGATATCTTGGCTGTGTGCTTAGGGTCGTTGTCCTGCTGAAAGATGAACCGTCGCCCCAGTCTGAGGTCAAGAGCGCTCTGGAGCAGGTTTTCATCCAGGATGTCTCTGTACATTGCTGCAGTCATCTTTCCCTTTATCCTGACTAGTCTCCCAGTTCCTGCCGCTGAAAAACATCCCCACAGCATGATGCTGCCACCACCATGCTTCACTGTAGGGATGGTATTGGCCTGGTGATGAGCGGTGCCTGGTTTCCTCCAAATGTGACGCCTGGCATTCACACCAAAGAGTTCAATCTTTGTCTCATCAGACCAGAGAATTTTGTTTCTCATGGTCTGAGAGTCCTTCAGGTGCCTTTTGGCAAACTCCAGGCGGGCTGCCATGTGCCTTTACTAAGGAGTGGCTTCCGTCTGGCCACTCTACCATACAGGCCTGATTGGTGGATTGCTGCAGAGATGGTTGTCCTTCTGGAAGGTTCTCCTCTCTCCACAGAGGACCTCTGGAGCTCTGACAGAGTGACCATCGGGTTCTTGTTCACCTCCCTGACTAAGGCCCTTCTCCTCCGATCGCTCAGTTTAGATGGCCGGCCAGCTCTAGGAAGAGTCCTGGTGGTTTCAAACTTCTTCCACTTATGGATGATGGAGGCCACTGTGCTCATTGGGACCTTCAAAGCAGCAGAATTTTTTTCTGTGAACTTCCCCAGATTTGTGCCTCGAGACAATCCTGTCTTGGAGGTCTACAGACAATTCCTTTGACTTCATGCTTGGTTTGTGATCTGACATGAACTGTCAACTGTGGCACCTTATATAGACAGGTGTGTGCCTTTCCAAATCATGTCCAATCAACTGAATGTACCACAGGTTGACTCCAATTAAGCTGCAGAAACATCTCAAGGATGATCAGAGATAGGATACACCTGAGCTCAATTTGGAGCTTCATGGCAAAGGCTGTGAATACTTAAGTACATGTGACTTCTCAATTTTTTATTTTTAATAAATTTGCAAAAATTTGAAGTAAACTTTTTTCACATTGTCATTATGGGGTGTTGTGTGTAGAATTCAGAGGAAAAAAAATGAATTTAATCCATTTTGGAATAAGGCTGTAACATAACAAAATGTGGAAAAAGTGATGCTCTGTAAATGATTCGCCAAAATCTGTTGTATATAAACGATACTGTTTAAAACGTTATTGTTTTTTTCATCAGAAAATCCGGTTTCCACGTCTACCTGTATTAGTTTAAATGGCACTTTTACCACTCGCAATATGGCGACGCGCTGACTTATCATGTCGACTGGGCAACACAGTGAATGCGGTGTCTATCTATATACTGTATGTCTATGTTTTCCGTAGCCTGCTACAGGAAGGTACTCTCTCGATCATTGGCATTGGTTTCGCTCCTTGCTATTTTCGTTATACTGCGACGGTGGTTTCCTAAGCCTTTGTTGTACTGAATTCCTTTCTCACCGTTTTCTGTTCCTATTCTTAAACCGCTTCGGCTAGTGTCATATATTAAAAGGAAGCTGCTACTTTGAAAGCTCAGCCAATGACAAACAAAAATCCAAAGAATTAAGAGGGGTTCCCAAACTTTGTCATATGACTGTATGTAGGGAGATATCATGGCATATTTGCTCTGTTTAGAGCATTAATCTCCTTGGCATCACAGTGCATATTCAAAAAAAAAACAGAGTGGAAATGAGAGAGGTTTTCCTGTCTGGTGTTCGTGTATAACCAGCACATTGAGGGTGCAGCCAAGTAAAATATTCCAAGTGGGATCAGAGCTCCTCGTTTAGACTGAATGGCGAGTGCAGACCAGCGCAGCATCTCCACTGAGAACGGAAGATGTGGAGTTCAGTGCAAAATTCACATTAGACAGGAGTGAGGCTCTCTTTGCAAAGTAAAGTGCATCATCTGTGCCGTGCGACGTTCACACCGAGGACAGACACAGGTGGCGTCTGCTGGCTCTGAAATTGAGTGTAAGGTCAGCAGGGATCTCCTTACTTGTGGCTTAACAGCGTGCCGTCACCAACTGTTGTGAAAGACAGTGGTTTTCGGTGGCAGCTGAGGGGCGGAGCTTTTAGCTGGCAGCTTGGGTGCTGCTGAGGTTTTGATGTCAAACACACAAACAAACTCAATGTGCTTATCAAGTGTGAAGCGCAGGATATGGGGAGGGTTAGGGATGACGGTGACAGTTAAAAACTGGGACTTGTAAACGCACCATCCCTGTGCTGTGGCGGTGGACCTGCCCCTCTGAGGCTGTCCTAGGAAGCTGCAGACGCACCCTTCCCAAAACACACGCAGTGTCAGGTGGCTCTGGCATAGAACAGCTGATGACCTAAACGTTGTGGATGACGTCTTCATTGTTTCCAGACATTTTCAACACAATACACACGATAAGCGTACACCTGTAGGCCAGACAAGTGTTGAATGATCTTGAAAAGGTTATTTTATTGGACAAAACTTGAAATTATGGACTGGCAGCAATTCATGAAGGGCGCACCCCAGGTTTATGTCTTGTTGCTTTTTCTTTATTTCATTTCCACATTGTCTTAATTGTTGCTTGAGTGTTTTTCATTTGTTAATTATGTTTTGTTTCGATGTTAATGTTGATTTATTTTGTTTTATAATTGTGTCTTTCATTTTTCTATTCTTTAATATGTAAAGCACTTTGAGCTACTGTTTGTATGAAAATGTGCTATAGAAATAAATGTTGTTGTTGTTGTTGTTGTTTTGTTTTTTGAATTTGTTTAATTAAACACCCCGTGTTGTGTTAATGCCGTTATTTGGTTTACAGATGGTGGGGAAACGAGACCCCCTTATCAAGTAACAGGCCTGGGGTGCTTGCCCCACATGAGGGAAACAGGATATAAACTTTAGGCAGCCTGTCCTTCTGTAACTGCGCTCGTCTGCCCCCTCTTTGGCTTTTTCCATTTAGAACAATTACTGGTCGTAACCAAAGATAACCTCTGATCTCCAAACACCACACCCATGGTTGATCCTCTATGCCGACGACATATTCCTTACGAATGAAGACTGTGAAGATCTGGAGCGGCTAACACAGCAGTGGAAGACTCACTTGGATGCCAGTGGTATGTGGCTTAGCATCAAGAAGAAGGAATACATGGAGTTTGGCCCGCAGTGCCACGGCACCATCAGTGTAGGCCACGGGTGTCAAGAGGCCGCAGTGGCTATTTGTACAGAGTAGAGTGCATCCCAAAGTCCTGACTAAATTACCAACCACTGCCTAGATGTTCTGACCCCTTAATCATTCCCTGTCTCTGATTGGCTAGCTCTCTCTCTAACCACTTCACCTAATAGCTCATGACGCAAAAATGGCTACCATCATGTGATTCAGGTGGATGTTGCACATTAGTGGTGAGTGAAGTGACTCTCCACTCGCTGTGTAAAGCGCTTTGAGTAGTGAGAAAAGCACTAAATACAGTAAATGTAACAGAGGGCGGCACAGTGGCACAGTGGGTAGGGCTGCTGCCTTGCAGTTAGAAGACCTGGGTTCACTTCCCAGGTCCTCTCTGCGTGGAGTTTGCATGTTCTCCCCGTGTCTGCGTGGGTTTCCTCCCACAGTCCAAAGACATGCAGGTTAGGTGCATTGGCGAGTCTAAATTGTCCCTTGTGTATGCTTGGTGTGTCCTGTGGTGGGTTGCCGCCCTGCCCAGGGGTTTGTTCCAGACTTGTGCCCTGTGTTGGCTGGGATTGGCTCCAGCAGAACCATGTGACCCTGTAGTTAGGATATAGTGGGTTGGATAATAGATGGATGGATAAATGTAACAAATTATTATTATTAAAATCAAAAATAAACACTAATGGGCATAATCAACAAAACCAACATTAATATAATGGACACAAATCAAAAATGAACAAAACATGAATTTGAACCGAAGCCAGGGGGGTACACATGACAGCTGCCAGATGTTCTGACCAAAAAAAAATCATTCCACTTCATTTAAGTTTCTGCAGGCTCCCTGTATGTTCACATGAAGTACAGACGAGACATTAATAATTAATAATGAGGGAGGCAGGCAGGTGTCAGTTCACGGACAGTTTCATGATACAAGAATTTGTTTTGTGCATATATAGTGTCATTTCTATCTATCTATCTATCTATCTATCTATCTATCTATCTATCTATCTATCTATCTATCTATCTATCTATCTATTATATAGTGTCATTTCTATCTATCTATCTATCTATCTATCTATCTATCTATCTATCTATCTATATAGTGTCATTTCTATCTATCTATCTATCTATCTATCTATCTATCTATCTATCTATCTATTATATAGTGTCATTTCTATTTATCTATTATATATTGCGCCTTTCTTATCTATCTAAGCATCAGATTCAGTGATCTTCAAAATCCTCTAAACTATACACAAAAAATGTTTGGAAGCCAAGACACAGTAGAGAAAATGACAGACACGACAGACGTGACGTGGCCCTTTACGCTTCTTCCTAAATTCCGAGCACTTGTGTGGTCCTGCTTTTGGTGACCTCAACTTCTTTCTCTTGCTGCCCTCCTGTGGCGTTACTTTATATTGCAGCTGTATGATGATTTAGAATACCAGGACCTCCATCCTGGTGGAACTAATCTGGTTTGTTTCTTGTTGCAAGTAAATGCAATTTAAAGGTCTGGGTGTTGTCCCCTGGGCAGTATGGGGGCACATCACTTGGCCCGGCTGCATCTGGGTGCATTTCTCTACTCAGTCCTCGTCGTTATGGGGCATGTGTGTCTTTAGTTAATTGGTGATTCTAAACTGACACAATGTGAGTGAGTGAGCGGGCCCTTTCTAGCAAAGCCACTGCCAGGGGGAAGCAAACATGACACCTGTCGGGGCCCCTACCAGTTGGAGGCTAAAGCTGCGGCAATCCATCCATCCATTCATCCATCCTCTTCTGCTTATCCGAGGTCGGGTCGCGGAGGCAGCAGCTTGAGCAGAGATGCCCAGACTTTCCTCTCCCCGGCCACTTCTTCTAGCTCTTACGGGGGAATCCCAAGGCGTTCCCAGGCCAGCCGCGACACATAGTCCCTCCAGCATGTCCTGGGTCTTCCCAGGGGTCTCCTCCCAGTTGGACGTGCCTGAAACACCTCACCAGGAAGGCGTCCAGGAAGCATCCTTATCAGATGCCCGAGCCACCTTATCTGACTCCTCTCGATAGGGGGAGCAGCGGCTCTACTCTGAGCCCCTCCCAGATGACTGAGCTTCTCACCCTATCTTTAAGGGAAAGCCCAGACACCCTGCGGAGGAAACTCGTTTCAGCCGCTTGTATTCGCGATCTCGTTCTTTCGGTCACTACCCATAGCTCATGACCATAGGAAAGGGTAAGAGCGTAGGTCGACTGGTAAATTGAGAGCTTTGCCTTATGGCTCAGCTCCTTTTTCACCTCCACGACAGACCGATGCAGAGCCCGCATCACTGCAGATGCCGCATCGATCCGCCTGTCGATCTCACGGTCCATTCTTCCCTCACTCGTGAACAAGACCCTGAGATACTTGAACTCCTACACTTGGGGCAGGATCTCTCCCCCAACCCTGAGAGGGCACTCCACCCTTTTCCGGCTGATGACCATGGTCTTGGATTTGGAGGTGCTGATTATCATCCCAGCCGCTTCACACTCAGCTGCGAACCGATCCAGAGAGAGCTGAAGATCACGGCCTGATGAAGCAAACAGGACAACATCATCTGCAAAAAGCAGTGACCCAATCCTGAGTCCACCAAACCCCCTAAACACCCTGGCTGCGCCTAGAAATCCCTAAAGGTTATGAACAGAATCGGTGACAAAGGGCAGCCCTGGCGGAGTCCAACTCTCACTGGAAACGGGCTCGACTTACTGCCGGCAAATGAAATGGAAATCCCTGCAGTGTTCAAATAAGCATGGCGTTGCTAAAGACTAAGTCTGACGGATCTGACGCAGAAGCAGATGAGGAATCCTAAGATCCAGAAGTCAAATTCAGAAGAGGCACGTTTCACATTATGATGGGTTTCTTAATTTCAGAATTGTCCGGGTATTTTGAAGTCACTTCCCTCTAAATAAACATCACAACACATCCAAAGTTTACCAAAGACCATCTTGACATGTTTTTTGGGCTGATAAAACTGTAAGAAGAACATGCAGAAGTCCATATGGCATGAAAGGGGCACCGTGCACCAACATGAAAATGTCATCCCAGTGGAGGGAGCATTGGGATGTGGGGCTGCTTTGAAGATTCGGGGTCTGGACAGCTGTGGTAGATAAAAATAAAATGACATTTATCTTTGACTAAGAACCTCTTATTTAACCAGAAATCACCTATAAATCAGGCAGGAGGAAGCTTGTTCAATATCTCTTTATGAAAAGGGAGCACCGCATTAAAACAATCTGCCAAGGGACGCACCCCGGTTTGGTTGGTTTGGACATGTGCAGAGGAGAGATGCTGGGTATACTGAGAGAAGGGTGCTAAGGATAGAGCTGCCTGGCTAAAGGAGCAGAGGAAGGCCTAAGAGGAGGTTTATGGATGTGGTGAGAGAGGACATGCAGGTGATGGTGTAACAGCAAGATGACGAGGACAGAAAGATATGGAAGAAGATGATCCACGGTGGCAACCACTAACAGGAGCAGCCAACAGAAAAAGAAGGGAGTGATACTCTCAGGTGTGACTGTGGTGGAGAATTGCAAATAATTGTATTAATAATCCTTCTGTTGTTTGGGGTTTTCTATTGGATTTCAAATTTAGGACCCATTTGGATTGGATTGCTTTGTCAGGGAAATCCTTTGTTCTTTTTAAGTGTTTACTCAGCCAAACTGAGAAACAAGGTAGGAAGAGCCTCAATCAGGGAGGTGACCAGGAACCAAAGACTCACTCTACCAGAGCTTCAGAAGATGGCAGAATCTTTTGAAAGGACATGCATCTCCGCACCACCCGTAATCAATCAGGCGCTCATGGTAGGATAGTTAGATGGGAGAACCCAAGTTGAAGACATACGTATGACTGCATTTAAAGGACTGAGGAAAAATATTCTCAAGTCTGACAAGCCTCAAATGGATCTCTTTGGGCAGACCTCCAAGCACTATGTCTGGTTTAGACCAGGAACTGCTCATCACCTGGCCAATGCCATTCCTATGGTGAAGCACGGAGGTGGCAGCATCACGTAATGGGGACGCAGGGACAGGAAGACCAGACAGAACTGAGGGAAGGATGAATGTAATCTTTTTCATGTTAATGACCCATAGTATATAGCAAAGACAACGCTGGTGTCACTTCAGGACAAGGCTCTGTCATGACCTTGAGTGGACCAGACTTAAACTCCTTGGCACATCTATGGAGAGCCCTGATGATGGCCGCTTACCAACACTGCCTATCCATTCTAATAGAGCTTGAGAAGATCTGCCAGGAAGAATGGGATCAACTGTCCTGAATCCAAATGTGCAAAGGTTCCAGAGACCCAAGAAGAATTAATGCTGTAGTTGCTGCCAAAGCGGCTTCTCCAAAATACTGAATTAAAGGTCTGAACACTTAGAAGAATGAGAGATTTCAGTTTTTGAGTTTTAATAAATTTCCAAACATGTTTTCAGTTTATCGTTATTAGAACATTAGAACCCTCTAGACGTGAACAGGCCATTCAGCTAATCAATGCTCGCCAGTCCTATCCACTTATTTCTTCCAAAATAACATCAAGTGGAGTTTTGAAGGTCTAACTGTTTACCACACTACTTGGTCGCTTATTCCAAGTTTCTACCGTTCTTTATGTAAAGAAAAACCTTCCTAATGTTTGTGTGAAATTTACCCTTAACCAGTTTCCAACTGTGTCCACATGTTCTTGATGAACTCATTTTAAAGTCACCGTCTCGATCCACTGGACTCATTCCCTTCATAAATTTAAGCACTTCAGTCAGGTCACCTCTTCATCTTCTTTTACTTAAACTATAAAGGCTCAGCTCTTTTTATCTTTCCTCCTAACTCATCCCCTGTAGCCCTGAATCAGCCCTGCTGCTCTTCTCTGGACCTTTTCTTGTGCTGCTATGTCCTTTTTGTAGCCTGGAGACCAAAACTGCACACAGGACTCCAGATGAGGCCTCACCAGTGTGTTATAAAGGTTGAGGAGAACCTCCTGTGACTTGTACTCCACACATCAAGGCGCTATATAACCGGACATTCTGTTAGCCTTCTTAATGGCTTCTGAACACTGTCTGGAAGTTGATAGTCCACCATGACTCCTAAATTCTTCTCATAAGGTGGACTCTCGATTTTCCGACTGCCCATTGTGTATTCAGACCTCACCTTTTTACTTCCTATGTGTAATTCTTTACATTTACTGACATTAAATTTCATCTGCCACAAATCTGCCCAAGCCTGTATGCTATCCGTGTCCTTCTGTGATGATATAACGGATTCCAAATTATCTGCTAATCCACCTATCTTGGTATCATCTGCAAACTTAACCAGCTTGTTACTTACATTCCTATCTAAATCATTTAGATTTATTAAAAATATGGGTTATTGAGTGCAGATTAGTGGACAAAATGCCAGCAAACCAGCAGCTGAACAAGCAAAGAGGAGGTAAAAAAACAAAAACAAACTGTATTTTTTTCCCCATTGTATCACCGTTTAAGAGGGGGTTTCAGAGGAGTGACTGCATCTCCTTGGGGTGCGTTCAGCCACCCTCTTCACAACGCGAGTGGCAGAGACGTGGAAATGAAAATCAGGATGAAAATAATATCAACAAGTTACAGATAAAAAAAAAATAGATACTTCTCAAAAAAATTAAAGGAACACTGAGTACAGCATCAAGTCAATGAAACTTGTGGGCTGTTGATCTGGTCAGTTAAGTAGCAGAGGGGCTTGTTCATCAGTTTCAGCTGCTTTGGTGCACTAGAGGGGTAACAATGAGACGACCCCCAAAACAGGAATGAATGGTTTAACAGGTAGAGGGAGACCATTGACATTTTTTCCTCTTCATCTGTTTTTTTTTTACAAGTTTTGCATTTGGCTACGGTCACTGTCACTACTGATAGCATGATGCCTTACCTGGACCCTACAGTGCTGGCACAGGTAGTCCAACTTCTCCAAGATGGCACATCAATACATGCCATTGCCAGAAGGTTTGCTGTGTCTCCAAGCACAGTCTTAAGGTCATGGAGGAGATTCCAGGAGACAGGCAGTTACTCTAGGAGAGCTGGACAGGGCCATACAAGGTCTTTAACCCATTAGCAGGACTGACTGGTATCTGCTCTTTTGGGCAAGGAGGAACAGGATGAGCACAGCCAGAGTCTGCAAAATGACATCCAGCAGGCCATTGGTGTGAATGTCTCTGACCAAACAATCAGAAACAGACTTCATGAGGGTGGCCTGAGGGCTCCAGTAGGCCCTGTGGAGCTCGATTGGCATTTGCCATAGAATACCAGAATTGGCAGGTCCACCACTAGCACCCTGTGCTTTTCACAGATGACAGCAGATTCACCCTGAGCACGTGACAGACGTGAAAGGGTCTGGAGAAGCCGTGGGGAAAGTAACATCGTTCAGTGTGACAGGTTTGGTGGTGGGTCAGTGATGGTGTATCTGGGGAGGCATATCCATGGAGGGACGCACAGACCTCTACAGGCTAGACAATGGGACCTTGACTGCCATTAGGTATCAGGATGAAATCCTTGGACCCATTGTCAGACCCTATGCAGGTGCAGTGAGTCCTGGGTTCCTCCTGCTGCATGGCAATGCCCAGCCTCCTGTGGTGAGAGTATGCAGGCAGTTCCTGGAGGATGAAGGAATTGATACCATTGACTGTCCGCCACGCTCACTCGCCTGACCTCAATCCAACAGAACACCTCTGGATGTGACATTATGTTTCGGTCCATCCGACCCCAGGTTGCACCTCAGACTGTCCAGGAGCTCAGTGTTGCCCTGGTCCAGATCTGGGAGGAGATCCCCAGGACACCATCAGTCGTCTGATAAAGAGCATGCAACCCCCCCCACCCCCAATATTGTCAGGCATGCATACAAGCACGTGGGGGCCATACAGACCACTCAGTACGATTTGAAGTTGCTGCAATGAAATTTCAGCAAAATTGACTCGCATACTGCATTAATTTTTTGGGGTGTCTTTGAATTCAGCCCTCTGTAGGTTGATCAATTTCATTTCAATCAAACGACGTGGCATCATTCCTAACACATTACCATATCAGTAGAGATAGCCAGCATCAAGATCTGATGCGTTTTCAGCGTGTTCCTTTAATTTTTTTGGAGCAGTTTACATATTCCCCATACAAGTACATTTTAATAAAAATCTTACCAAGCTTAGTTTTGTAATTTCTACATTGACTACAAAACAATGAAACTGGGAAATAATAAGTCACTTAATTGGGCTAGGAGTCCTATGGAAAACAGAAGCTGGATGGGACAAAAACCTGCAGCCAACATAAAACACTTGACTAATTGCCTTCATACACGTCAACTAATTCTGCTGTAGTGGTGGAATCTGAATGCATCTTTCATAAGTCAACAGTAAAATATTTAATATTGCCCGAAACTAGAAAAAAAAACCCCATCAAATTCTCCTTGCATGGAAGTGTGCAGTTTCTTTTGAGTTTGTCACAATTTCTTTAATGTTATTCCAAAATAATTTCACTAAACTACTTCTTTCGGCTCCTCCAGTTAGGGGACACCACAGTGGATGATGATCTTCCATCTCTTCCCTTCCTCGTCATCTTGCTCTGTCACACCCATCACCTGCATGTCTTCTCTCAGCACATCCATAAACCTTCTCATACTTTCCTCTTTCCTTACCATCCTTTACCCAATATAAACAGCATCTCTCACATGTCCAAACCAACACAATCTCGCCTGATTTTGTCTCCCAACTGCCCTCCAATGGTTTTAATTAATACAACGTTGCAAGACGGCCCGCTTTTATTATTACATAGCTCTCTGTTCCGGATGAGGGCGGTCCTTTTAATATGGCTTCTGTGATCAATGTATGACTTCACGTGGCTTTGTTTTACTGAAACTTATGTTTCACTGCTATATAACCTTTCCTGTAGTACATAAGATTTGGAACAAATACAATTTGACAATAAAAAGAAAAACGCTTCAGCTGCTGCAATCATGAGGTGCAAATGGCAGACAGAGAAGGAAAAAAAAACCCTCAAACAACTGTTACAATATAAAATGATTTGCATGCAACCCCTGCGTGCAGCTTACCAGCCAATCACAGTCTGCATCATATTAAGAACACACCCACAGAGAAGAGTACAAAGAGTCACAAGTTTATTGTCCATGAGAAGAAGTGCAATGCTTGAGACAAGTCCAGTGTCCCAGATTGGCTCAATATGCACCAAAACCAACAAGGAGTGAAATGACCATGAAGAGGTTGTCAGAAAATACAGAATACAACACGCTCCTCTTGAATCGTAAGCAAAAAGACAGCGTGCAATTTTTAAGTTCATCGCCCTCGTAAAATTCTTCCCTTTAAAAAAAAAAAAAAAAACCTGTAATAAATAGAAAACGTTGCCAATGGCCATTCTATTTTTGTAACAGTTCAGTAAATAAAATACACACTGTAAACACTGAGAAGACGTGAGGGCAAATGGGACTAGGCAGTCGAGTGCTCGCTGGTATCATTTGGGCAGGGGTGGGATGCTCCCCTGCACTGGTCTAGAACTTGGCCCCTCTATGGTAAATGAAAATATAAAACATGAGCTTTTTAAGAGAAGGAATAAAAGCAAACAAGAGCAACAAGCTATAAGCAAGCCCACCTTTCTCCCTATTAATCTTTGGTGTCCCACCCAGTGCCAATGACGGTATGATCTGGCCTTCCTGGAGCAGCCACTCTACTTTTTAAAGCTGTCAAGTCTCAAGTGAACAGTTGCAGACATACGTCATTCATGCTGTCAGGACGAGTCGGCCGGCTCTCAGATTATATCTTGAAGGAAAACAAATCCATTAAATTACTTAAATCTTTTAATATGAAAAATAAATAGAATCGTTCTCACCCCTTGCCCTCCTAAGTATGACATTTAAGAAGTTGTCTCTTCCACATAATTAGAAAAAGGAATCGGTTAATTCTTTTACAATTCACAAAACCCATAAACAAACATCTTTGGGGTTCATGTTTTCTCCAGACGTGACACAACAGAAGCTTCATCTGTCCTAATGCTATTGTCCGACTAGCCCACCCTGCTGGTGGACCTTCCAAAATGTGAATGTTCAGGTTTTCAGGCTGCATGTTGTTCAAATAAAAACATACAAAGACAACACGGGTTTTCTGCAGTCATATCCGTTGGGGTAGAAGTGGTTGAAGTCAGCAACTTTTCCAAATTTCTAATCAGAGAAATCATTTTTTTCACACATCCCCCCCACCCCCACTGTGAGTTCACACAGTGAAAAGTTGTAAACTTAAAATAATTAGAAGGTTCTTTAAATTAAACACACACATAACTACACAGAACATTTAACAGAATTCATAGGATTTGAGGCCTACTGCACATCATCCACCTACCTGTTAAATGAAAAGGTGCCAGGCCAGCCAGTTACAGGACCCCAAATCTCCTTTACAATTGAACACAACCTACCCAGCAGAGCTCAAATCTGCAAGTTTGGCTCTTGGACATCAACTGCTTACCACAACCATCGTTACTCTCTTGCTTGCTTGCTCTGAGCATATTTGGCCATCTTTTGCACCCCATGCTCCAGCTTGAAGTGCATCTCTATTGTCACCTTACAGTCTAGCTTGTGGGATTTTAAGCAGTGATTGGCCTGTGATGAAGATCGTGTTCTTGGTATCCACGCTTGATTTTTTTTGTTTTTAAAACCTAGGGTAATCAAACCAATGATCTCTTCTGTGCCCTGTAAAATACCAGGGTAAGCAATGGCAAACTGTTACAGCAGGTCATTTCTTCTTTTTGTCCTTGTACATTTTTACACAGGAAGAGATTAAAACGGCAAGAAAGAAAGAGACAGAGAAGCAGAAGGTTTTCGTTAAGACAAAAGATTCAAGACTGCTGCATCGTGTTTGGCGATCGCATGGCATGAGTACTGAGGAAACTGCTAACACTTATGGTTCCAAAGTCAGCCGTCACTGAAACAGACATCTGTGCTGAGGCTGGTGGCACAGGAGCAGCTAATTCTGGCAACATGCTGGTGTCACCACCCCCCACACCAGCTGTGGGAGTAATGGACAGTTCATCACTGAAATTCTTCGGAAGTGTCAGTCCAACCTTTAGCATGTTTGGACCCATGCTACTGGAAACATCTTGCTTGCTCCTTAAAAAGGGGTCCAGCTGCAGCTCATAAAAACCATTTCCTGGCAGGTGAACCGTTGGCCCATCACCCCAGCAATGGCTGCTAAAGGTAGGCTCCCCTCGAGGTGGAAACTTGGCACGGAGCCGCTGTACAGGCAGCTGCCACCAGATGCTGATGGAGAAATCTGGCCAAAATTAAATTCAGGGTTGCTGGCATCAACATTGTTCCCGATGCTGAAGCTCAAACTTTCTCTGCTTTCCACATCTGCAGACAGAAACACAAAAGGAAAAAGAAGAGCAAGCTTTAGGCATAGAAAGGCATCACCTCTTATATCCTGCACCCTAAAAGACTCCCCATTTGACTTAACCACCTTCCTCCCTGTTTGCCTCTGTGCCTTCACTTTAATGAGAACACCACCTTTCACTTCTATTTTATTCCTGTTCGATTTCTATAGTATAATTAATATTCAAGATTTAAACATACAATAACAGGCATAAGTCCGCATATGCATTTTAGAAACTGGCTGGACTTCCCACATACTATGACGCATTGGTAGCCCAGGGGTTAGTGCTGCTGACTCACAACTACACAGTTCAAATCCTACACATGTGTGGAGTCCGCTTATTCAACCCACTGGCCACGAAGGCCATTTTGGCTTCCTTACACACTCCCCACTACTAAGCCAACTGGTAACTCTAAATTGTCCTAAAATGGGTATGTCTATCTACCAAAGAATGTTTTGAAATAATTAAGACAAACCCGATACTTCAACCAAATAAAAATGCTGAGGGGTGACCTGAACTGTGGCTGACCAGTATGACGAACAACAGAACAGGAGCACCGAAAGTAACTGTGTGGTGAGGAACAGACAAAAGGCATTCAAAACAGATGTAAGGCAGCAGTCATATATAACTCCACAAGGTTGAAACCTTATTTTGCAATGTCATATTATAGCATGAAATAACTGACTAAACATTACATAAATGTATTTCAAAGTGAAGATGTGATTAAATGAGGATTTTCTTTGTATAAAACTTTTAAACAATTGAGCTTACAGAATAACACTGCAACAATAAGAAACAGTAAATTTTAAAATTAAGTTGGAATATTATATTTTTTATGAAAAATGAAGAAAGTGGACAAAATTAAAATAAAAAAAGTACAATCTGCAGAAATTTTGGGGACAGTTTTCAAGTGTGTATTTAACAAAATAATCTATTGTGCGAATAAGATATCTGCCTGTTTCAGTTAATAAAAACGGGAACCATCTCTTTACGCAACAGCTCCCATATTTTCAAATCAATGTAACAGTGCCAGCCTGCTGCCAAAGGAATTCCACCAATTGTAACAGCAACTGGGTTGAGCCCTGTACTTGATCCACTTCACTCAAAGAAACAGTGAAGTTTATATTGCATTATACCAGATCACTGCAGAATTAAGAACTCCATTATTTTATTAACATATGTAAGTAAACTTGTACCAGACTCACAAAGATTCCTTTTACTGACATTTGGAGAGAAGGACAGACACATTTGCAGCAGAGGACACAGCATACAAATGGATTTTAGTCTGCACTGGACAGAAACCAGGCCTTAAGAAGTCCTAGTAGTGCACTGGTATCGGAACCTTGTGGCCACACCAGCATAAATGAAGTACCACCGCAAGGAAGTACTATGACGTATATTTATAGGGGTGGCTGCATGGCTCTTTAAACGAGAGCTGGGTTTCATGAATACGGGGAAGCAAGACACTGCTTGGAGAGCTCTTGTAGAATGGCTCCAGGTGTTCCACAGACCACTCCTAACCCTTGGAGTGGAAATCTGGCAGTGGCTTAAAAGTTCCTTTTGGTTAGTCTAGTGTTGGGGAACAGATTTACTGGCAGTAAGGGGAAAGGCAGAAGATGTGAGCAAGGGGGACCTGAAGCACACACCAGTAAGCAGGTGAACAACCCAATCCAACAGATCAGGCCAACCATGCAGGCAAGGTCCAGACTGGGTGTGGATTTTTAATTATTCTGTTAACTGTTAACTTTTGTTCCTAAATTACTATTAATTTCCATTGTGTTTTTTTTTTTCAGTAAATAAACTTATTTAAATATTTTGGAGGTGGACACAGTTAATGATAACACAGAACAACTTAACTGCTGACAGGAGCTTTGCACTAGAAAAAAAAAATGCTGGTTGGAAAAAAAGCTGGAATATTTTTTAGTTAAAAATCCAATCTTATTTAAATCCATTTATGTAGATATTTTCTTATAACAAAAAAGTGTTCTTTTTAGAGTTCATCTTATAACACTAGAAAACTGTGTATTGGGGAGGATCATGGTGGATGTGGCTAGGTATGCACAATATTATGGTACTTCATGTTCAGAACCCACATGCTCAGTAATAGAATACAAAATACCAGCTTGCAAGGAAGAAACTGGAAAAGGTGGGGTGAAGGAAATGGAATGAGAAGTGCAATCTGGGCATCATTTAGAAACATTTTTTTCTATAATGTACAATCAATACTCTTTACAAAAATAACAGTACCACAAACCTGCATTGAAATAAGCAGGTTCAGAAAATGGATGTACGGAGAAATAATGTAATCATGTAAAATCACATTAAAGAGAGCAAAATGCAGCAAAATCTAGCTTGAAAAAAAAAAAAAAAAAAAAAAAACATCAAACAAACAAAAAGGGGAATCTGGTATTCCTGAAGGTTTAGGGAGGTTTTATTCACAAGTGTAACTAATAACACCTGCCTACAAATTATACTTGACGTGCAATATCATCATAGAAAATATATGGGTATTGAGAATAAACTAATCATCAGGGAAATGGTCATGTGAGAAGAAACTTCATTTTTCATCTATTATCTTTCTCCTAAATAAAGGAGAACACCCCCCTCCCTCCCCCAGCCAAAACTCTCCTTGGGAGATCATTCTTTACACTACCAGGAGTAGGTGAAGCTTTGACCAATCATAAGCTTGCAAAAACAATTTAGACTCTTTACATTTTTTAAAAGTTGCTACATTTAAATGAATGTAGTTTCACTGAGCATGTTAATACAAACCCGCATGCTGTAAGAGAGATCTAAGGAAAAAAAAGTTATCTTGCAGCAGATACTACATCTTTGAATTCTGAAAGCTCTAAATTTCCCCTATGAAGATAACACTGACATGTGACTGGGCTCTAACAGTATGCCATAAAGCCTGTGTATTTCACTTTTATGTTTTTGTTTCTAATTGTTTTTTTTTTTTTTTTTACACTTTTAAGTTGATTAAGTGTGTGTGCTTGCGACAGTGGGAGAAAGGGCCATATAACGAAATGCTGCCTTGTCCTACTGAACATGATCCTGAATTAGCTTAAGTGGGTTTGAAAATAATGCGGTAATTAAATTTTTCATAGACACAAACTGAACACAACAGGGAGCAGTAAGGAGTGACAATAAATCTCAAGAAGGTTTAACAGGGAGAAATCAAACTTTATTAAACAGTGCTCTGATAGCTTCTTCTGTGCTAAGGTGAAAAAATGTTAAGAGATTAGGGATGCATTGATACCATTTTTTGACTACCGATACTTTTTTTTTTTTTAGTATTTTCTGATAAGGATGCCATTCTAGTGAGACTGAAGGCTTGAAAATATTTCCTTATTAGGTCCATCAACTTCACTGCTAACATCAAAAGGTAGATTCATAATTTGAAATAAAATAATTCAAAATTGAACAACTTAACTCAAAGTAGGGTACACTGCATAAAACATTTCAACACCATTTTTAAAAGCAGCAGATTTCTTTTGATGAACAGAAGCATCTCTGTTCTAAGCTTGTTTCTGGTTTCATTAACAATATGTTACAGTGCACTTAATAATCCCTCACTGTCTACACTACTGCATGGGGCTGAAAGGCATTTCCTTGACATCACAGATAAAAAGAAGAACTGTACTTTGTTAACTGTCTAAAAGTTAAATGAGAAACTGATCTCTCCCAGGTACGATTCCAACTGTATGGCAAAAGGTACTGTAACACAGCTCCAGCCATTGATGCTGCTGCATGTTCATCTACAATCTCATTAAACATACACTCCAAACTACTACTCGGCTGGTCCTTCCAGGGACTTACAGAAGGCATAATCCTATCTAGCTGCCTCTAGATCACACAATTCCTGCAGCTCTAGCAAAACCAACTCTTTGACCTCTTTGGCTGTACTGATGTTTGAAAAGAACTGAGCCTTATATTGATGACAGGAAACATTTATTTTTCTGCTGCTATGCATGCCAGTTTTATGCCCAATCAATACACAATTTTTGATACTTACACATTTTATGTAATTGAGAGATTTTTCCAAAATCCTACATATTTATTTTTAGAAATTTTGGCAATTAATTAATAAAAAAAATCCTTAAGTTAGGCATCCCAGAGAAGTTTCATAATAAATTCTTCAAATTATTTACAAAGTCAAAGTAAGGAGTCAGGACACAAATTTGTGAAAATCTTTTGCTAACACATGCAGTTTCAAAAGAACATCTGACTAGTCTATCCATGCATCTGTATTTCTATATATGCCTGAAAATGAGATATATTCCATTGAACAATTTTATTTATTGATGAACTGGCAAAGCAATGTGTGACCTTTCTTAGACAAAAACAAAAATAGCATTGCTCCAGTAAAATGATCAATTTGAACGTAGAGTCGTCAATATTGATGCAGACACACACACACCAATAAAACCAAAATGTAAGATTTATGTTCAGTGCTCGTGTGCAGTGTTACAGTAAGTAGTACAACAATAATGCCTCACATTATGATGCAATGATGTAGCACAGAACAGATTCTATTCCATCAGAAAACAGATGCATTAGGTACCATGTTTTGCAAAGAAACACACTCTTCATGTCTATAAAAAGCAAATGTATTTATGTTTAATATGATCAGGTAAAATAAATATGTACTTTAAGTAACTCTTGATTAAAACAAAGTGACAAATGGGTGTTTATTGTGTCTGAAACACTCGCAATTAATAAAAGCTTAGAAGACAAGGAGTTGTTTCCAAATGAATAAAACATGTGAAAAATATTTAGCACTGTTTAAGTAGTGATGGATTTTTTTTTTTTTATTTTAGAATTCTGAGTAAGCCATCTCAGCATCTATTCTATTTTTAAATGGGAAACTATATATGACTTACAAAAAGTCCACACATGCTGCCTTTAACTTAAGTCTATGAAATGGGTATACCTTGGATTGAGTAAAATGTTGATGCTGAATTCCACTAAATGGGACTATGCTAAGGCAGATTGTTTAAAATACCCAACTATTTTATGCCCGACTGTCACAGCATCTGCAACACTCTGCTGTGCAAAAATGCCCTCTGCCCCTGCCAGCCAGAGTGTTCGAGGAAACAAGAAAAGCGCGAGACTCCAGCATCATCAATGCCTTTTATTATATTTTTTGCATTGTTGTGGACCACAATGTGCACATAACAAATTTCCTGAAATGCATCCACTGATGCTTGGTCTGTATGGGGGCCTTGAAACTACTTTGCATGCAGTATAACCTGTTGGAGAGCAAAATTCTCATCTATTCACTGTGCAGTTAAGCTGATGACAGACATTGGACAAACACTATTACTCCAAATGTGAAAGTGAGTGCTGTTGCCCAACAAGTTGCTGACATGCTTTTTTTTTTTTCTAACGAAACTTGAGCATCCTTGGTAAGATGACGTCTAATCTGGGTACAACTTGGAATGTTGTACTTGGGTTCCAACATGTTCAGGAGGCGCCAAAATCCCACATTGTGAACAACCAACAGTGGTTGATCATCAGGAACAATATACTGGGGCAAGAGCTTCTGTTATTTTCTGTTCTCTCCTTGCTAAAGTCTGCCGCAACATTGACTTATACTGCACGCTGTCGGTGGCAAGTTTGCCGTGCTCATTCTTATGTTTATTATTGGGATGTCTAATTAGGTTATTTGCGTATATTAACTTGTTTCTGTACCTTCTCTTGATCATTTAGTAGAGCACAGTTTACACTCCACTATAGGCTATCGGTTTTCCTTGTTAAAGTCAAAGAACTTCCGCACAAACATTTTTGCTCCTTAACATTCACATAACCATGTGTGTATGTGTTAGTAGTATCAGTTATAGGCATAAGTGCATTTTTACAAGTACAAGTATATGAGCACTGTATTGGACCAAACCAGATACCAATATCGGTATTATTGCATCCCTATTTAAGAATTTGTCTTTTTTCCTACCAACTCAAACACTGTAAATACAGATCTTACATATTTGGAAAACCAGGCTGATTTTGAGTTTGTGCCCCAATTATAGTTAAGAAATTACAATTAGGGATGAATTCCTTACGTGAACTGAAGGACTTCAATGGCTACTATTCCATTTCACAAATACATTTGTTCTGCACAGTATTCTCTTTGATCTTGTCTCCATGTTTGGAAAAATGTGAACAGGATAAAGTGAAGCTAAAATACATGAATAAAGTAGGCAGTAGTAATTGGAATCAATGAAAAGGTTTGTGCAGACCTCACTCTAAAATAGTCGATCAAAACCTAGCAGTCCAACAAGTGATTAAATAAAAATAAAAAAAAAAAATGAAAATAATAATCCATGTGCTCATTCAGAAATTACAAACAGTCTGAACATGGACTTAAAGTCCACAGTAAGAAACTCCATGTATACTGTACACACACCCATGCAAGGACTTTATTCCCAACACCCCACCCATCTTTGTTAATTTATTGTTTAATACTAATTGTGTCAGTAAATGCTATGATAATCAAAGGACAGTATTAAAAAGAGAACTAAAGAAAATTCTAAAGAATTCCACGATTGTGTGATGAAGATCAGAAAAAGCATGAATCAAGTTTTTTAGATCTTTTCTGAGCACTGTAATACAAAAATCAAAAATGAAAGCCGCATTGGAATTCACAGACATTATCAAAGCTGGGAAAAACATCTGCAATAACATGAGAATTTTTAGGGAAGCCAAGAAGAGACCAACATTCTAACATCCTAAAAAATTTGCAGCAAAGTTCCATAGCTTACTGAAGAGTGAAGAAATGAAGTAAAAGCACAGCAGTCAACTTTAGCCAGAAAGACTCTGGAAACACTGGTCTTTACTAGAGAACGGAACCAAATCATTTATCCAATAATAACAATAATACAAAAAAAATATTTGGTGCTTGCCAGCAAGCAGCAAAGTTGTATCAGAAAGTCTGGCTGTCAAACAAGAGAAAATAATTGAGCTTTGTGGCCAAACATTTAAAAGAATAACGTGTGGCACATATTGCTTCCACCCTAAAACATGCAAATACTGAGACTACAGCATCAAGCTACAGGGAAGTTTCTGTTCAGCAGGACTATGAAATTGGTCGCAGATTAAATAAAAATGGACACAGCACATTACGAGAAAACAACAAAAAAAGGAGCTTATTCCAGTCTGCTAAAAAATAAAGTTTGGGTAAAAAAAGTCACTTTTCAGTAGGACAAGAATCTTGAGCACAGAACCAAAACAGTACTCAAGTGTGTAAGAAGTAGAAGGGTGAATGGCCTGGAGTAGGCTAGCCATAATCCTGCCTCTAACCCCAAAAGGAATCAGTGGCACTATTTTAAAAAGTGATGGTCTACAAGTGAGGCGAATAGGAATGGTCAAAAAAAAAAAGACCACAAATCAGCATACAGAGTTGGTGGACACCAGTCACAAAATACTTAAAACTGTTGTTTCACCAACAACATCTTAACCATACATTAATGGTGGAAGGGTGGGTGGGCCAGGGGAGCCTATGTGTTGGTAGTGGAGCAAGGGAGGCTGGCAGTTGAATACTTGCACAACTAGCAGATTTAATTTTATGACTTTACACTATCTGGCAACATAGAACTTTGTCTTTACTTCTTGAACAAGTTAATTTGCAAAGAAAATACAGATTGGAACAAGATGTCCAAGTAGTACAGAACATTTGAAAACATTTGCAATTATTCTGCTGATTAAGACGCCTCGAGCTCTTTATTAAAGGACAAAATGCAAAATGTAGTACGCACGGAACATAAGAAAAACTCTTTTAGATAAATAGGGAGCCCCACAAAACATTTTGTACACTTTGCGTTTGCTAATCAAACTTTTCACTCTAAAAGAACCCTGTAGAGAGTCTGTGATGCATGCAATTTGGAAAGACCTTGTCTCACAAGTTACCCACTTGTGAACTCCCTAGATTTTGCATAAACCAAAACATTTTTTTTGATTGTACCTGCATGCACCTCAGTATTATTGTTGTTTGATGTGAAATCACGGTTTTAAATGAATGTGCACATGCTGTCTCCTGCTGGGGCGCCCTTGAGAGTAAGAGGTGTATTTCAGGGAATCTTCTTCTGGTTGGATAAAGAAATAATCATAAACAAAACATACAAGAACAAAAAGCACCAAAAAAACAAAGAACCAAACAAACAAAACAGAACAAAAATAGTGAAAATGAAATCAAGTCTACAGTGACAGTGCCGCAGAAGATACTGCATTCTCTGCAGATAAGGATTATATTACAAAAACATATGCAAAGGCAGACATTTAGAATAGGCCTCTGCAGCATTCAGTGGTTGTAGAAAATGGGTGAGTGAAAAAGACAGGGCGCAAGCGTGCAATGGGGTGCAATCCATATTAATTATGTGAGGAAGCGTAAGTGTAACAGACAAAGTGTGAGTCATGCTTCTAAAACCTAACCACAGACAAACGTGAGCCAATGCAGGTGATTAAGAGGGTGAGGCAGCGCTTACCTGTGCCCTCCAGATCAAGGGCATCCTGGTCAAACTGGGAGTCTTGGGCACTAGTGGTTGATTGAAGGGCCGGTGAGCTTTGAGCATGACTAGCACTATCGACATCGCCACTGTCTATATCCTGGTCAACATAGTCCCTGGAGAAGAAAGTTGAGAAAAAGGAAGGAGACACATGCACAGTGGTGTGAAAATACCCTCACACATAACAGGAAATCATTAGATCAGCAATAGTAAACAATTAAAGACCTGTAACTTAGGAATCTGAACCCTTATTTACTGTAACTGAGCTGAAACAACACAAGTGGATTTTTTGGAGGTTAAGTGAATATAGCCAGAAACTTGAACGCTTACATCGCTCCAGGTGGAAGGCTGTATTTTCTTCTGCCAAATTTGCTTTGTTGTGTGAAATAATCATGTCGGTCAGACTTTTTCCACATGTAGTAATACTCCACACATTCACCCACAGATCGTGTACGAACCTGTAAGAATGTAATGGGATTGGGTGGTAGTAGAAAGGCAATGAAGGGTAGGGAAAAGAAAGCAGAAGATGCAGATTAAAATGGTGAATTTTATATGAATGTGTTTTAGATAATGCTTTACATTTATATTCATCAATGAAGGGCACTAATACAAAGAAATCCGAGGTTTATCAATCCTCATTCCATAGGAGTTCGGGCCTCAGTTTGCACACATATCTATACTTGCATACAGATCAATTAATCTAGCATACACATCTTTGGTACATTACAGTACAATCAAATACCACCAGAAACCCACTCACAGACATTGGGAATTGAATCAGAGTCCCTGAAAAAAGTAGTGTTGAGTGGGTCCTGAACCACTGCGGAGAACGTAATCAAATAATCAGAAAAATGGACAGATTAAATAGTACATGTCTAGCTTGACAGCGGTCACAACAGTAGCTTGTGGCTACAAAAGCTATTGCAGATGCTTTTGTTCAGAGTTACAGGGAAATTTGTAATTAAGTTCAACATGGGAGGACCTTTCAGTACAGAAGTCTTGTGGTTTGGTGGGAATGAAGACAAGAAGTTTTAATCTTACGAGGAGAGCCTGAACAGCTCGTATATATTTCAACCTCCAAAATGGTCTACCTTTAAACTTAAAGAACACTATTACCAAAAATAATGTTTATAAGCTATACACTAACCAATTAACTAAATATTCAGGCTATGGGAAAGAAACAGACTCAACAGTAGACAAATACCACACAGAACTGGAACAGTGACCCAAAAGTGCATTTTAATAGCGTCAGAAACAAGCTTTACTTTAAACCTTTACAATAAATCAATCAGACAAACAAAATAATGTAAAATGTGATGATAAAAATGCGTTCCCTTTCTGGTTTATATCCACTCAACCGTTGTGAAAACATTTAGCCAAATGTACAGAAAAACTGAACAATCACTCACTTGCTCTCACACAGGGTTACCTACTTTGTTAGCCTGTATGAGGTGGAAATTCTTTCCATGCACCCGATAGCCATGCTCAAAGTTCCGACATTCTTCCTCACTCCAGGCACAGAGCTCATCTACAGGCAGAGAAAACGTGGCTAAGACATCTACATTTTTCCCCCTCAGAAAATAAATGATTATTTGTGGACTCTAGAGCATAGGTGGGGTTGGGGCATAGTCTCACCTCTGATTACTTTTACATTGAACCTTAATCTTCGAAGTGCTTCCTCTACATTGAAGCTGCATTTCACTAGCTCATATAGCCCCTGCAATAAAATTATAATGTCAGAAAACATAAAAATTAAGGAAGTCCAGAAGACGAAGAGGGTTTCTAACCTGCTCGTTATCCCTGACCAGCGCCCCATCAGGCAACATCTCCCAGTTTGCCTCTTCACGGCCACGTTTCTCAACTCGTAGAAGGAACTGCTCAACTTCCTTCTCAGGAAGGACATGTGGATCCCAGAGGAGCTGATCCTCATTTTCACATGCTGTTGGCAGAAGAACAGTAGTAGAAAAGTAGGCAGCGTGGGACCAGTGAAAACAGGTTAATGAGTGTAGTGCCAACTGACCATTACATCACTTTTTATGGTCAGCCAGTAGGTGGAAACTACTAGTACAGTCATAATCAAAATATGCACGTTTACTAAAATACATTTATTATGCACAAATTGCAACCTCAGCAACACATGTGAATCAAACATTTACTAATAATACTAACGTTTCTAAGCTAATTTTTTCAGGGCAGAAATACACTTTATATTCGTTTTCTTTTCCATATGCACACTAATCAATAGCCAATTAGCAAAACATTTATCATTTTCCAAAGCAATTTTTAATATCTTTGCAGCATCCAAAACAAAGTGGAAACTAGCTTTGGGTGCAACATGTGCCCATTACAGGGCATAAACCTGCAATGCAAGACCACCTTACTTTGAAGTTTGAGTTGCTAATTCACTACAAAACACACACAGACACTTTGTGCATCGGAGGAAAGCAAAGCGCTCTGTGAATTTTGCACATTCTTGTATTTGCTTCGGTTTTCTTAGTGACTATCAGCTGGGAGTCACACCAGTGCCCTTGGACCTGTGAGAGAGTACCACTTATTTTATTAATGCTTTTTTGCAATAAACATTCTCAGATTATAATCTTGTATTTGCAATATGTGTACTCGTTTTGTATATGACAATTCATGTAACACAGAGAAGCAGTCTGAGGAGAAGGGCACCATAAATTGAAAGCAGGCTTAGAATTTCCATTTTAATTTACTTGTGAATAAAGCATAAACAACGGTTTCTTGTAGTTTCATTGCTGAATGATATACCTGGTAAAGGGTAGTTGGCAATGATAAGTGTAGAAGACCATTACATACTTTGGCCAGATTACTTTGGTGGTTTTAGGGAGATATGGATCAATCCTGATCTGACCTACAACAGATAATAATAAAAGATCTACTCTTTATTGCCTTACAGGTTCACTTGTTCTATTCTAGCCAAACAGATTTTTCAGTCATACATTGAGACAGTTCATCATTATATTTCACTTTAACTTGCAATATGTTCTGTCATGTAATACTGGCGCAAGAACAGACCTGATGTACAAGTAGCGAGCTGAATCAAAAACACTGGCTGAGAGCTTTGGAAGCATTCAGACTTAAAACAGTCTGCGAGTGTGACCAAAATGCTGCTACATATTAATAAAAAAAAAAAAAGGTGACTTTTTAGTCATGTGGACAAGAAGGTGTTTTACGTATAATTGATATTAACTTGGCAAACACATTTTCGTGCCAGCTTACAATACAGCCTAGATTTACCCTTAAAATTAATTCAACTGTGTTGAATAAAGTGCTTGATCTTTTGCATTGTGGTACATAGTGGAATAATGGTAAACAAGGAGAAGAGAATGAAATATCAAAAGTAATACAGCAGACTGAGCATGTGTCCGGAGAGCATTCATCTATAATGTTTTCTAATCAAACTCACAGTCTTTAAAGGTAGGCTTCTTGCAAATCATAGGCAATACATTTGCATTTACCTGTCATACACCACATGGTGCATTTAATTCTTGCATGCAGCAGGCCCACAGTCAGCCAATGACACCATGTGATCCACTGAAATTCAATATAGAGCCAAAATCACTTGGATACTTAGTGAATGGTAGTGGCTGACAGATACTAGTAAAAACATTTTATTTCCAGTATAGGTAGACCAAACCTGCTCTGGTTTCCCCCACAGTCCAAAGACATGCAGGTTAGGTGCATTGATGATCCTCTATTGTCCCTAGTGTTTGTGTTTGGTGTGTGCCCTGCGGTGGGCTGGCACCCTGCCTGGGGTTTGTTTCCTGCCTTGCACCCTATATTGGCTGGGATTGGCTCCAGCAGAACCCCCCCTCCCCGTGACCCTGTAGTTAGGATATAGCAGGTTGGATAATGGATGGATAGATGGACCAAACCTTGTAAATACTGCAAGAACAAAGTATGACTTTGGACTGCCACAGACTAATGATGACATGCATGCCATTATTGACAGTATTAAAAAAAAAAAAAAGACAAAAAATCTCCTGCTACCATGATATTAACTTCCAGAATTCCAAGCAGTTCATTTTTTTCACAATATAAAGATCCAGTGAAGTGAAGGCCAACCATGCATGCGCACAGAGAGTTCTATGGACTTGATATTCAAGACTAACCTCTCTCCTGGTACCGGTGCCGATTTAATGGGGGTATCAATGCCTGATATTGTGGCCCTACCATAATATCCTGCAAAATAGAGGAAGAACAAATAAAGCAAAACATTAATTACACACAGAGCAGGCCAAGCATTACCCAAGATTTAGAAGCATAAGGAAATTTAAAAGAATTATTTAAAAGAACTCCTCAGTAGATATACAAGGAGCTAGGAAATTAACAGAAAGAATAAAAAAGTAGTGTGCAATATGTCCAAGACAAATAACTGAAGCACTAAATATAGGGTGTAACAGTACATTACAGAAATGGCTGAAAAAAGTATCAGCAATGTCAAAAGGCAGTCAGAGAGGAACACTGAATAATGCAAAAGTTGACAACAAGGAGGTGTTTCACTATTTTAGCAGTAATAGATTGTGAAATAAGTGAAGTGTATTAGGAAAAATAAGGATGAACTAAAATATCCATATTAGATGCTCTCTATTTTTTCAGGTTTTCACTTGTAGTTTTCTCAGAAGCTATAAATATTAAGGGAAAAACTCAGTTACTTTGGACACGTGAAGGAGATGCTACTAGGATTTACAAAATGAAATCCAATAAATCTCTGTACCAGGCAATTGTTTTTGTACTATGGTAAATTGGTGATCTTACTGTAAACATAAATGAAATGTAAAAAACACCTCAACCATAGCCTCCTTAGCGTTAGTCCCGAGTATCACTCCGGCAACTGCACGGAGTGCAGAATCAAGAATCACTCTGGCTGTAAATGTGCTCTCAATGGAGAAATTGCATCTGAGCGTATGTTTTCACTTATTATGAAATATCTGCACTTTACCAACAATGAAGACTTTGATGAGAATACCCACTCAGCACCGAAACTGAAGAAAATTTGGGAGATACCAGGCCACTGTAGCAGAATTTTGGAGCGTTTACATTCTGGACTGTGATGTCAGCATCGATGAAAGTCTCATGGTATTATAAAGGGCAGACTGTCACGGATACAGTACATTGCAACAAAAAGCAAGATTTAGCATTAAGTTTTACGAGCTTTGTGAATCTAAAACAGGATACATTTGGTTCTGTACAGGGGGAAAGGGACAATGCTTGATTTGAAATATGATCAGTACGGTTGCTAGATCATCGGTGCTGGATCAAGGTTATTGTGTAACCATGGCCAATTTCTATACTTTGCCAGAGCTATCTGACATCTTGCTGCAAAGAAAGACTGATGAAAATGGAAAGTGTGTACCAACCGTCGTGGCATGCTTGAAGACTTTGGCAGAACTAAATTACAGTGAGGTATGCTAGTAGCTTGGCAAAAGGGTAAAGTGGTAACACTGAAACAGAAAGACAAGAAAGAGGTTTGTCTTCTTAGCACTGCACATAATGAAGCTACAGCCACTGTACAAGCAGGTTATAAAGCCTTGTGCTGTGGTCAGCTACAATAGCACGATAGGCGTTCTGATCAAGAATTGACTTTCTATCCCGTTATACGAGGGCAACAAAAGAAATACTACAAAAAGAGATTTCATCATCTGGTGGAACAGTGTATTTGGAATGCACTCATCTTATACGTCTTATATAAACAAAAAGCTAGTGAAACTGTATCTCATGCAAACTTTACACACCAGATTATAGAACAAATCATTGCCGCACATCCATCTGTCCACACTTTCGCAAAAGAGACCCTTATTGATGGACATTTTATTGATTATATACCTCCAATCAGGGGGGCATTAGGAGGGGGAGGAAAAAAAAAGAATTTAACTTGTACCTGTGTAGCGTGCTATTCAAAAACTGATAAATCTGGAAAGAAAACCCAAAAGGAAACATGCTATTATTGTCCCAACTGGGTTGCCGAATTGTGTCTTTCACCATGCTTTAAGATTTACAACACAAAGGACTCATTTTGAGATTATATATTGTCTTGGCATGATTAGTAGTATTATTATTACTGTTCATTTCTATTGCTATTATTTGTATCATTATTATACTTGTGATGTTTAATAAAAATGTAATTCTTCATGCCAAAAAAAAAAATGCAACACTTTTTACGTGTTTTTTTTTTTGGGGGGAAAAAAAAATGCATAACTATTTTTCAGGAATGATTGAATAATAGATTTCTGAAGACTGAGCAGTACACATCATGGGTAAATTAATGAAAATTTAGGGAAAGATTGTGAAAACAATTAAAACTTTATATTAAGAAATATTTAACTTGGATTTAGTCAGGGAGATGTTTGATTAAATATCAAAATTGATGATAAATGTTGTGTAAAATATTTATCTCAAATTTCCGAAAGCTTTTGATAAAGTATCTCATTTGCAAGTAGTGATCAAAATAAAAAGTGGGAGAATAAGGCTTACTGTGTAGATGGTTGCAAAATTACCTTAATAAAAATAAAATAAAAAAGGCTAAAGTGCGAGAAAAGTTTCTAAATTAGTTGAATGTAAAAAATGGATCCCTCAAGGACCATTGCAATAGATATAAATGATCTTGATACAAAATAACTAAGACGTGGATCAAATTTGCAGTCAAAGTCCAAAGACATGCAACTTAGGTGGACTGGCAATACTAAATTGGCCCCCGTGTGTGGCTGGTGTGTGTGTGTGTGTGGGTGTGTGCGCACGTGTAACTGGGTTAGAAAATGAAGGATTGACTAATCTAGGTGAAATCATGGATACCCTTAAGTCAAAGACACTTATACAGAAACCTGGATACAATTCATTCTTGGGCAGATATGTGGTACTCAAAGCTTCTTGTAATTAAAGACAATGTTTTAAATATAGAAAGTAAAAATATTAGATACAACTACACATTGGTGAAATAAGAAACATTAAGTACTTAAAGCTACCACAAGGCTGATCTGGCTGACGTTTAGGGAGTTAGAATTGCAATCTGTTAGAAAAAAAGTGCTCATTAAAAAGAGTTCTTGAGCCCATCTTCAAAGTTTAAATAGTTTGGCATCATAGACAAAGGGCGGAGAAATTGGACCTCTAATATGTCGCTCTTGAGAATACAGATTACTATGTGATCTTGCATGTACAGTATATAAAACTATGATGAGAAGTCATACTAAAAAAGGGGTGGGAAAGTGTGATGGAATTTACCTAACACTTATGTCTGGATTTAGAAGGAGCCTGAAAGTGTTAAAGTACAAGAGAAACAAGGGAAGGTACACTGGAACAGCCACCCTTAGGACCATCAGAACAAACAGTGAAAGGCTATGGGGTGGCAATGGTAAAAGCAAGATTCAGAAAGATGGTACCTAGCTGGTAAAGTGTCTTTAAACAAAAAGGTAACCTACTACTACTACTGCTGCTACTATGAGGCAATAACCCCTAACTATACCTGTTGAAGAGAGGAGGACATACATTTTTGTTGGTTGTTTTGGCCTCCTCCTGCTGTTTAAGCAGTGCTCATGACTGTTGCCTCCTCGTAAACTTAGCTATAGAAATGTGTGTAATAATTCACCCTCCCATTGTGAGTTACCTTTCTGCCATCACTGGAAAAAATAGAATCATCTTCGGAGTCGTCCTCTGAGGAGTTAGAGGAGGTTTCCTTATCATCATCTGCAATTGAGTTTGCTGTTTAAAACAAAGTACCACCATTATTAATGTAAACAAAAAAAACAAAAAAAGAGGAGATGATAGGCTCTTAACACAGGAAGAATTGTTTTAGACAATATATATGTTGTATAGAGTAGGATCACCAGATCTTTAGGCATACATCCCCAATTAATGCTTCGTGAGGGTACTTGCAGTATATTCTGGGTATGTTAAGACGAGTTTTGACATCAATATGTCAAAAGGTTAAATGGATGGGTGGCTGGTTTGTTATTGTCAGACTTCAACATTTGTTAGGCCATTTCATTAGGTGCGAGTTACATGAATTTTAACCACTATTATAAATAATAGTAAGATCTGTTGCAAAACATTGCTTTCTGTAGTCCTGTGCTATAGTATTGACTAGGAAATGTTTCTTTGGCCATCATTAAAACACTCCCTTCCCTGTTGCATCTTTCAGCATGGCTCAATATTTTCTGTCCCCATATTGCTACCTGTGAATTCAGCCTGAAAAGGACTTTGACTGTCCTGTCATCAAAGACTATTATTTTTATATAATCAGTGTTACAAAGAATAAGGAAGGTATTTTTCAAGTCTAAGTTAATTCTTCACAAACCTGGTAAAAATGCATTTGCCATACAAAATTGTGTTCTAAAGTTCAGCGTTTTCAATAAATTAAAAAAAAAAAAAAAAGTTGCCTGCACTTACCAAATACATCCATTTTTCCAAGTCAAGATAATGGTCAAGTATTGATCTACACCATACAATATTTGTTAATTTGGACAGATTTTTCTAGTGTATTGGTCTCCTTTTTGGTTAACGGGGGGTACTAACAACACATTCTAAAGCCTTGTTCAATGCCCTAAAAGTATTATGCCCCTGATCCTGTTTTATTTAGCTCTTGAACCTGAGATCCCATATTTTCTGTTGGGAAACCTTTAAAAATTAATTGCAGCAAACAAAAGTTGGTTTCTATTCTTATTAAAAATAGGGGAAAAAAAATGAAAATTGCCATTTTAAAGAGAATTTTCACTGTCCTGAAAAACACACTTGGGGACCTCATCTAATGTGTCATTTGGAGGCTGATGGCTTGACACACAATTGCTAAAACAAAAAGGTGTAATAACAAATTAAGTTTACTTTAGTTATACATTTGCTGAATCTGGCATGGGAAAAAAAAAAATCCTTTATTTTATTCTTTGACTACAGGCGCCTCGTTTTGCAAACTTATCAAATTGGGCAACTCCATAAACTTAATCTACCTAACACAAGATGCTTTATTTTCTTTTTTAAAATATACCCTACACTTTGTGTTTCATTTAAAATTCAGCTTTTTTTTTTTTTTAAATTACTTAGAAGTAGAATTTATAAGTTGTACTTAAAGTTCATATCAGATTTAAAAAAAAAAAAGGAGGGAATACTTAAAAATCATTACAATGCAACATTTAGTCCTTTCAGCAATTCCTTTTGTGACAGAAAAACAGATTGACCATGACAAAACTTGTACAAAATATGGATGGATAATGACTACACACCTTTTTTTCAGCTGGATTGGGTTGCAGAATTCTAAAGTAACGAGTGTGTTTAACTTCTTTAAGTTATCATTAGTAATTCTGTATGGGTTTCATAGATGTATTACAAGCATTTGAAGTGTGCCAATTCCACTTTTCTCTTTGATCATGTCACTTTCCATACACAGAAGGTACTTTTAAGTGGAGGAGCGTCACTGCATAATTTGCAAGTGTTACATACAATGCACCATAAGCCAAAAAAAAAAAAAGTTAAAGTTAACTTGGGGTGGACAATATATAAAATGTTCACTTTGATATTTGGGGTGGGCATAGTATCAAGATGTTTAGTACTTTTACTTGATTTCACGTTTATGCAGCTCCACTGATCAAGCTTACTGCCAAACTATGCTGCTGCCTGTGCAGGTGAAGAGTAACTGTGACACTTAGGCAACATCCCTATACATGCAAGCTTAACAAAAAGTAATTTAAAGAGTGATATAAAAAGGCTGAGTATTATTGCAACAAGCAAGAGAGATTGCTTGCCAAATAAATGTGTACCTGCAATCCCATGCTGAATTTCAAGACTTGACGTAACATTTTAAATAATGTACAACACCTTGCTCATTCAGGTTACTCCATTCTAATGTATATGTGAATGTCTGTCAGTCAATTTGATTGTTTTTAATTGAAATTTAACCATTGGTTGATTCATAAGGCTGGGTGTAGTTCATTTTAAGACGTCTACATAAGACAGTCAAATGAACAAAATTATACTAATGTAGATGGATCATCCGGCACAATAAATTGCAAAACACATGGGTGACACAAATATGATAATACTTATGCTGGCAAATACCTACTACAGCACGCAACCCTAAGGCTTCATACAAGCTATTAGCAAAGTAAATAGCAATAAAGTAAAGATTACCTTGCTTTGAATTAGTTGTAGATGCACAATTACGATATACAGTTAGTGATACTGAAATTATGAAGCAAGCAATTTAAAAGAGAGAAAAAAAAAAACTGTTGGGAATTTCACAGTTTAATTGTAAAATCCAGTAAACAGTATCTTCCAATCTTCGACGCCTGTTTAATGTAATATACTCACCAACTAAGTCAAACGCCCCAGAAATATTATCATTGGATGCAGAAAAAGCATTTGACATGATTGAATGGAAATACCTTTTTACTACATTGGAGAAATTTAGGTTTGGCCCGAACATTTGTACATGGATCAAACTACTGTATACCAATCCAGAACCTTCAATTTGTATCAACAACATCTGTTCAGACTACTTTAAAACTAGAACGTGGTACCAGACAAGGCCGCCCTGCAACATATCTGAATACGTTAAACTATTTAAATAGAAAATTAAAATGACGTATAGAGAAAAATTAAGATAAATTTTGCATAGATGTATTCATATATGAAGAAACAGCAATCATTTTTTATATATATATTTATAAGCATCAACTAGACAAGAATATAGTATAGACACACTGATAAGCCATGTTCTAATTATTAGTTTAATATAATTACGCTACGAAAACCAGAACCAAAGTAGGGTACAAGTGATTGGTGGTGATGTTTTCTGCACAGAGCAAGAACACATTCGGATTAATAACGAAATTAAATTATAAATTCTAAATTAGTTGTTTATCTTCTTTATCTACTTTTCAAGCATTTGTGGTTAAAAAAAAGAGAATTTGACCATTTTCCTTCATGAGTGATATTTTTCCGAACCCTGCTGCTTACACACGAATTGTACGGAGCCTTTTGGCCAATAATGCCGCCCCCAAATAGGTGCCGCCCAGGATGGACCGTCCCCTCCTAGCTACGCCACTGGAGGTTCACTGTCGTAATACAGATCAGATAAAGGGGATTATCAGAGAAGGACTAGAACAGAAAATTTCTCTATATGCAGATGATATGGTACTGTATATATCAGACCCACAAAATTCTGTGCCTGCAGTCTTAACAGCACTCACAGAATTTCAAAAGATCTCTAGTCTCAGAATTAATCTGAATAAAAGTGTACTCTTTCCAGTGAACTCTCAAGCATATAATATTAGATTAGACACCCTACCTTTTGTCATTGCAAAACAGTTTAAATACCTCGGGGTAAACATCACAAGTAAACATAAAGCTATTTATCAACAAAATTTCGCTGTCTGCATGGAAAAAAATTAAGCAAGACTTACATAGATGGTCAATCCTTCATCTCACTCTAGCTGGAAGAATTAACACGGTTAAGATGAATATTCTTCCTAAACTTCTTTTTTATTTCAAAACATTCCAATATACATCAATAAATATTTTTTTAAGCAATTAGATTCAACAATAACCTCATTTATTTGGAACTCAAAACATCCACGTATCCAAAGAGCGACCCTACAAAGGCCGAAGGCAGAAGATGGCATGGCTCTACCTAACTTTCAGTTTTATTACTGGGCAGCAAACATACAAGCTATAAAAACCTGGACACAAATAGAAGAACATACACAGGCCTGGTCCACAACAGAGTAAAATCCTGCACTACTTCTTTATTTTCCCTGCTCTGTGCCCCAATAAATGAAAGTTAATTGGCAATATACTGATAACCCAATTGTGCTTCACTCATTTAGAATATGGAACCAATGTAGAAAGCATTTCAAGATGGAGAAACTTTTATCTGTGGCACCTCTGCAAGAGAACCACCTCTTTCAACCTTTGCAAACATATGCAGTTTTTAATATCTAGAAAAAATCTGTGATTAACTTGCTTAGAGATCTTTATATAGACAACATCTTTGCAATCTTTGAACAATTACATTCCAAATTGAACATTCCAGCTACACATTTCTTTCACTATCTTCAAATTAGGAACTTTGTTAAACAGAACCTGCCCGATTTTCCTCATCTTGCACCCTCGTCCATGCTGGAAAAAATATTGCTCAACTTCAAGGACTCAGACACCATCTCTGCAATATATAAAACTAGCCAACCCGCGGCTTACCATACGCTGCATAATCAGGCTGGTTTTGTAATGATTTTTAAGCACAGGGAGAAAATTAACATTTGAAAAATCGGTAATGTAATAAATCAGCAAGAAAAGCAACATTGTAACAATGCACGGAACGAACCAACACACAATCGTCCGTGACTGAAAACTGGCGGACCGCAATCGCCTTCTCTTGCCAGACGGAGGGATGGGGGTGCACGGCGCAGAGTGTGGAACGGGAGTAGGGGAGAAGGACGTCCATTCAACTCCCTCCGTCATGCTAGTCTGCTAAATTCTTGTTCAGTATGTACTACCCGCTCATGTGCCCACCTCCAACTCGTCACTTGAGTCGTTGGTTGCTTTTCTAAATATAATCCACCAAGACACTCGACCACAGTAGTAGCGAGGTGGGAGGGGGGTGTGCACAAAGGGTAGGGACGCAACCAGTGGGAGCGTATGAGTCGCACTTAATGGGAATTCCACGGTTTGCAGCCTGAATGGGGTTCAACGGTTTACCCACGCCGGGTAGACACATGCTCAATCTCATGCATAATTATTTATTGAATGCTAAACACTTCTGGAAAGACACGGATGTCTAAAACAGGTTGGTGTGAGAATACAACAGTAAGTGAATGAAAAGATGGAACTCTGGAGAGGGAAAAATACAACACAATAGTGAACCCGCGGCATAACAAACTTCGCATAATTATTTATTGATGGTTGAACACTTTTGGAAAGACACAGTTGTCTAGAAAGGGAGGGTTTGAGGATACAACAGAAAGTGAATGAAAAGATGGAACTCTGGAGAGAGCAACATATAAATTGTCCGTGAGTGAAGACGACGCATGTTTGTCGCGGATGCGAATTAATGTATGTAGCGTGTAAAACAGTTTGCTATGGTGCAAGCAGTCGTGCGTCGTAACTGAAAACTCGGTTTTTAAAGACTGCTTACTTCATTGTGTTTTAACCTCAGTTGTAAAGGATTGTTTTAAGGATCCCATGGGATACCCCTCGCAAACTGTTTTACACTCTGCATATGGCGACTCACCTCCACGAGAAACATGCCTCTATGAACAGTCAAGGTGGCTTGGAGGTACATGAGGCCTCTACGACAGACGAATATAAATGACGCCGTTCTTTCTGTGTCATCGCGCCCGAGTTGGTGGCCGTGGCTCTGCGAGTTGTCGTCGTATCCAATGGTCTTGGAGTTGGTGGGCGTGGTAAAGTAGCAATGCAGAGAATTCACTCGAGCTCCATATGCACAAAGCATACAATAATTCAACTCAAAATTATATAATCAAGCACATCTGTCTCGCCAAAATGTTTCCAGGGCAGGATCCAACTTGCAAACACTGCAATCAAGTCCCAGCCTCACTGGGTCACATGTTTTGGTCCTGCACCAAATTAACATTATTCTGGACCAAAATCTTTAATTACTTTTCAGACAGCCTTGGTCTCACAATCCCTCCTAACCCATTAAAAGCTGTGTTTGGGGTTCTTCCAGATGGGTTTAAAGTGGAGAAGGACAAACAAACTGTGACTGCATTCACTACAATTTTGGCACGCAGACTTATTTTGCTAAACTGGAAGAATCCTAACTCTCCTCTTTTAAGTCAGTGGGAAACAAATGCTTTATACGATTTGAAATTGGAAAAAATCAAATACTCAGTTAGAGGATCTGTACATATTTTTTTTTTTTTTTTAAAACATGGCAGGATCTAATCAGTAATATTTTAGAATAAGCTCTTAAAGCACCGAGGAAGCAATTCTTTCTGCATTTCTTTTTCTTCTCCATTCATTTCTATTGGCTTATCAAACTTATCAATTTAGGTATATTTACAAGCCTTAAGTTTTACTCCGTTGGCCATGCTTTTTCTCTCAGGGGTGGGGGTCGACTCGTTCTCAATCCTACTTTTTATAAAAATTGATTGATTTGTATGGAACAATTACAAAAAAATAAAAAAAAAATCCAGTAAACATATCATGTGTAATAGAGATGTAAAACATGAATTCTGAGCAGATTGTTTCTTTGAGGTATGGCGAACTATAAAAAGTTATATTTTGAAAAACTGAATTTGGTTCCCTCTATAAGATTTCATAATAAATATTTTTGTGATAAAATATACCAGTTTTTGAACATTGTATGGAAAGTGTGAATATACACGTCTATATAACTGATTTTCAATCTATAAAGGAACTATCGAGATATATTAGGTATCATTTCAGGTCAAAATATGGGCTCATCATGTAGCTTGTGGTTCTAAAGGACAGTGGTGAAAATAAACACTACAGAGCATTCTAAAGAAGTCATAGTTAAAAGTAAACATGAACAACATAGGAAAAGGATACAAACAGAGTATTTGGATGTCCCAGTTGGCACTTTTGGATCAATTAATAAGAAGCGGAGGAGACATCATACATCTTAATACACTGACCACACAAGGCTGTCCCGCAAACTCTCTATACATGAAACCACAGAGATGCTAGCAATCACATTGAAAGAGCTTCAATGTTCACTAGTTGAGACCGAGTTGAGACAAGGTTGTGATACAAGAAAAAGTTTTTCTGGTCATATGAGACCACAAGAGAACTTTCTGGCTAAATAACAAAAAGATATTTGTGGTGCAAATGCAACGCAGCCCAAACCTCAAAAAATGCCACATCCACATTGATATATGGCCATGGCTGTTTGATGCCATCTGGTTTCTTTTCATGAACAGGAACTGAGCATCTTGTTCAAAATAGAAGGAAAAGTGGATGGCAGAAAATATAAGCACTACTATAAGAAACCTTTTCAGTCTAGTAAATGAAGCTTGGGTGATGGTTCATCTTTCAGTAAGATGATGATTCCAAGTGCAAAGTAACTTTGGAGTGGCTCAAGACCAAAAAAGATGAATGTCCTACGATAGCCTTTGTTAGGGCCCTGCTTTAAATATAATTGAGAATCTGTGACATCATTTAAATACTGAAGTGAACAAGCACCATCTGGCTAAACCCAGAGTATGTTAGCTTGGAACAAACAAAAAACACTCCTGAACCAATACTACAAATTTTGTGTAGGAAAATATTTTAAAAAGTGTGGTGATTGAATACAAATGCAGTTGTTTTTAAATCTTGAGATTTATGAGAAAATACCACATAAATATTACATAGAAAAGAAATTCAGTATAGGATGTTATTCACTAAAATTGGGAATTGCTCAAATGGCATGAATACGTCTGAACTGTATTTGCAACTGCTTTTTACTACACAATACTGTACATAAAATGTTTAATTTAGAGCCTTAATATCCAACAATGGAAAAAAAAACAGATGCAAATGAAGCCAAAACATCTAGTTGTTGTCACTCAAACCAGTGGGTAGCTTCATTCCAAGAATTCAACCGATTTTACATATCTATGTGCAGGAAGTCCTTCCCCTTGTCATCTTCATATTTACTCACATCTTAAAGGATGTGTAAACAAGTCTGATGCATCATGTGATGTGACGGATGGAGTCAGGTCATCAGCAGAGGACTGCGTCTCCTCCTCTTCTTCACCGGAAAGTAAATCTTTTGCAATCTGTTCCTAAGGAAAGTTGAACAGAGAAGACAATAAGGAGGTGTTAAAGCTAGCAGTAGTCGGCAGAACTGCAATTTGCTGGCCTAAAGACATTCTTTACCTTATCCAGTGTCATGTCGGGCAGGCTGTGAGGAAGCACAGTGTCCTCGTTGTTGTGTTCTGGGATGGGATCAGACACTTCATAACCATAGAGTGCCAGCAGCTCTTCAAGTGGCATCTCGCTCTCCTGGACATTAAATAAAAGGTGGACAGTCACTCTTTACCAGAGTGCCTTGACTTGCTAGTTAAAAAGATCCAGTTTGAGAATTTAGAGGTGGGGTGGGTTTTGGAAGAAAGAAGAGCAGGATACAAACCAGTGTCTTAAGTCATTTTCTTAGAGCTATTCCTGTAACATGGCAGAACTCCGTTTTTCTACTCTACCTGTGAGCAGTGGATGTTCTTCTCAGGCTCTAAGTTCTTGTACACTCCATGAATATTTTCCGATTGCTCCTGGACATCATACCTCTGGGACAGAATCTCGGCTAAATTTAGTCGATGTTCCCCCGAGCCCATTAAGCCAGCTGAAAAGAAAAGATGGGGGAGGGATAAAAAAATAAGTCGTTTTCCCCATCATTTGCCTTAGAAATTGCCAGTTACTGTAAGAAGTCAATGTAGTTGATGCCTCAGATCACCTACCACCAAGTACTGATCAACTGCGACCTGACTCTTGGTAACTTCTAAATCAATGCAGCAATAGCTGTTTTTGTGTACAACAAGATTATGATCTGCAAAAGACAGTTTAGCTAATTACCAGATGGTAATCTCAATTAATATAGAACTGCACTGATGTAAAAATATACAGTATATCAAACAAATGTGCAAAATGCACCAAAGAGAACAAGGTCAGCACCTCTCAACAGGTAACACAAACTGATTGGTAGAGCGAGTGCTCACAAAAATGGAACCTAGGTCTGGACGCTTGCCATACGGTTAGTACCATTACTAGGGTAAGAGGGCCACATGATCTGCCACAGTAAAGTTGACATATTAGACACATATTATATGACACAGCTAGTCAGTTAAGTTTCTTCCATCCTTAGTAACTGCTATTATAGTGTTTCATTATTGTTAACTAGGAGTGGGTGATACCAGTTGATTTAGTATACCAAACAAATTTTTTCTAACGGCATGGGCTTTATAAAATCTGTTTTACCAGCATGCCATCTATATCCTTTATTTATATATATATATATATATATATATATATATATATATATATATCTATATCTATACACACACACACTACACTGATATGTAATGAAGTTATCAGAATGCTTAAATGCTCTGCTGACAGAACACTAATAAATAGATAAATTAATTCACCTCTCCCTGTGTGTTAGTACTTGTAGCCAGTAGTTTTTTTGAGGAAGTCTCCTTTAATGTAATGTAGAATATCATAAAGAAGAAACTTTTGTGCATTCATCCTTGCAAAAGCACTTTGGCTACAGTATGTCAGGTTAGCCAAGTGAACTCTGATGGATATCAGTTTCGAAGTCCCGTCACATATGATATTAAGGTAATGACTCCGACAGAGCCACACGAGGACATCTATTTTTCTATCCCTATTTTGACCAAGGAAGCAGTTTCAGCTTTTTGTTTTGGATTACTGGCCTGCTGCTCTCTGGCACAAGTTCTGACCCTGGATGTTTTAATGCGGTGCTGCATTCACATTTCTATTAATTCTGACCAGAAGCTCAGTCTCTGTCACCTAAACACATCTTCATAACATGGTTTAGAGTGCTTCATTTAGCCTTTAGTATTCAAGACAACAACATAACAACTTTAGTCTACTCAGAGCAGAAGACATTCCACCACAGATCTATAAAATTCTCTCACATTCTGTAAATATTTTGCAGTTTTTTTTTTTAATATAAAGCAAGGGCTTGTTTCTTGACACTTTTCTATAAAGGCTCTTCATACAACAACCTGAAGAATCTGGAGCCATGATAACCATCTTGAATTTCATCAGCTGAATTCTGTAACTCGGAGTTATAATCAGATTCAAGGATGCTTAGGATTTGTTTTAATAATGTAATAATCTTTATTTTGATAGCTTCCTTTGAAAATCTTGACCACAATATTGGACAGGTGGGTCTCAGTCTTAACAAGCACATAAAATCCCCATTTTTTTTCTTTTCAAATAAATTCATTTTTATCTAGTTACTTTCATTTCCACTTAGGAATGAAGCAAACTAGTTTTGGCGTGGATGAATACAACGCAGCCACTGCCACCCCTTTCCATTGATTTTGTGTTTTAATGTGCAAGTTTCACCATCTATAACTGGCAGTACACACAGGAGCACAATAAACCACCATCACAGGTAAACAGTGTGTTTGGCAGCAAGTGCGCCTTACAATTCCCAGCACCAGATACCGATGGGATAGGCTCTGGCCTCTTTGTGACCCTTAACTTGATTAAATAGGTTTAACAGAAAAAACATGTCTTGTGAAGAATTCAGTGCAGCAGCAAAATTTCCTCCTGGAGTGGATACTTCAAAAGAGCATCAAAGTGGACACTCTGCATAAATAAGCGTAGCAAACAATATATTAAGTAGTAAGCTTTTTACCCCAAACACAAAATTCCCTTTAATGCGTTTGCTTTTATAAACCACAGTGGGGTAACTGCTAGAGTTTGTAGCCATTCCCTTACAATCAACACCACAAAACTGTCCTAACACCAATGGGGTAACTGAAGCAATGTAATAACATCTATATATGCTTTCTTGTGTAACCCACTGAGAGAAAACGGTGTGTGGCATTTTGGAATGCTGTGGGCATTAGGACAACTACAAGTTATAATTGCCTTTTGGTAGCTGGAAATATGTAGCACTGTCAGACATACAGCAGGGTACTTATAACATGAATTTGTATATATAGGCATGAATGTAGGGTAAACAAACCAACAGGAACTACATGATGCTTTAAGTCAGCAAGGAACAAAATCCCTGACGGATGTTTCCAAGACTCTGAATTCATGCCTCAAACAAATCAGTTCAAAAGGACCCTATCATCTTCTAGTAAGGTGCTGCTAATAGGGTCACCACTGAGTTTGTATATATAAATGAATAAGTTAGGCAGGGTAAATCCGGCATCACATCAGTATCACCCAAAAACAAACACACACACACACACACAAAACAAACAAATTCTGCATGTAAAACAATGTTTGGAACATTTGATATGACAGACTAACTTGAGGAAATACCATGTAGAACACTGTTCACTGAACATCAAACAAATGCTGGCTGAAATGTCAGTTGTGCTGTCATTTTTTGTCATGAATGCTGGCAATGACGAAACAGTAGAACAGGTCCTGCATACTATTTGGTTAGAGTAAAAACATCTGTACTGTATATACAGTCAACTCCAGCTAACTTGATATTCTCGGTGCTCAAACTAACTATGAAGTTAACTGGATTATCAAAATAGCCAGATACGACATTAAGTACAATGGAACCTTGGCTTGCGAGCATAATTCATTCCAGAAACGTGCTTTTAATTCAAAGCACTCATATATCAAAGTGAATTTCCCTTAAGAAATAATGGAAACTCGTGATTGTTCATATTTTGGGTCGTTCCACAACCCAAAACTATTCATATAAAAATTATTAATACAAAATCTAAAGTAAAAATACATAAAACAAATCAACCTGCACTTTGCCTTTGAAAAGAATCATGGCTGGTGTGAGGGAGACAAAAGAGAGGAGGGTTATTGTGTAGGACGACTTTTTCACTCTAACTAACGGAATCACTGTTATCTGTTGGCTCATTGGAATCTTCTTTTTTTGCGACTAACAAGGAACCTATTCAATGACAGTTGCTTTTGCATGAAGAGTCACTATGCTTGGACACAATATAAAATGCTTTTACGCACTGTAAGGTTTCTAAACTCTTTCTGGGATTCCACCCAACGGGAACGACACGTGGAAGTGTGTCCCGAAGCGACTGCAGGCTCTCAGCGTTGTAGCAGTTCGCCGTAAAAGCAAATCTGAAAAGATTACGGACATGCTATAAGCGCCTGCCATGGATGGGTGATACAAGTAACATTATAATGCGCAGGACACAGTACTACTTGGCCACTAACCTGGCCATGACCCTGCTTGACTGCTGTGTCTGTGTATAGGAGAGTGGCAGATCCCCGCTACAATAAATAACCGTGCTCTTCCTGTTTCAAGCGGAATAAACTTGGTGTTGCTAAAGTACTGAAAAACTCAGCTTCGTCTTTTGGGGAGCAAGAAAGAGACTTGCATGTTACAACACACACGTGGTCACAATGCTATATAGTAAACAGTATATGCTCGTACGGATGTTGACTATACGAGTGAGGAACGCCGACGGAGATCGAGAATGGGAGATGATTACCCACAATCCTGCAGTGAGTGAGAGAGAGAGAGAGAGAAAGAAAGAAAGAACCATCAGCTCAGTTGTGATCACATGAAGCTCAGCAGACAAAGTGTATACGTACTACTCGTATTGCAAATTATGTGGGGCCCTCCTCACTCACGCACCAGCCTCCGTTCAAGTCGGTCTACCTGTCGCCATGTTTTGGAGCATACCTTTCCTCCGCTTAGCTAGCGATACGAGGTTATCGATTTTTAAAAATTTTCCTGTTTCACTACTACGCAGGCGGAGCTGTGAGGGACAGCTAGTATATTAAATAAATAATTACAGTACTTTAGTCATTTAAAAGAACAACACTATTTTAAAAAGTACAGTGTCTACCACAAATCTAAAAGGGAAGACACCTTAGTTATCTGCATGCCTGCCTACTGCTGCTTTATCTGTGGAGTCAATTATTATCTGAAAATACTACTGCATTCAGTAAAAGGACAGACTGAATGCAAAACACATTACTGAACAGCTCATTTACACCACGTTTCCATTTACAGCACATTAATTAAAGTGTATAGTAATTCTATTAAATTAAATTATTTAGGATAACCAAAAAAAAGACAAGGTTTAGCTAATTTAACAAGTCTATACTTATTTAATGCATCATAGGATTATCACACTTCCATACATTTCAAATTCCAGGACTCTTCCAGTACCAACCAGTATAAGAATCCAGGACCACTTTACACTCTGGTTCTGAATATCCACAGCAAAATTACATAAATCTTATAAGAAGATATATGAACTCAAACATGCTTACTAAAACAAATACTGAAGCTCACAATATTCACCCAGAGTAATAATGCATGCAATTTTTGCAATTTTATGTACGGCCGCAACATTTTAAAAACCATAGATGATATTTTATAGAAAATGAATGTTCTATTATATATGAGAAGTGCACTGAGCTGGCTTGCGTCAATGTTTAGTTGTGCGTAAGCAAAAGATAAAAAGAAATAATGAAAAAGGCATGAGTTTTTCGAGCACTGTTTACAAACACACTTTAAAGCTCACATAAAAAAATGACTAAAACTTTGTGTTGGGATGATAGTGACCAGATAAAGCAAATAAATGTTCATTAAAAAAAAAAAAAAAAACCTGGCATATTTTTTGTAGCAAACTTTTGTGGGTGAAACCTTGGGAAGGGTGTCCACACGCAATATAGGACTATAATCTTACTGTCATCAGCAAACATTTTCTGAAAAGTTTACCCAAGTCTACACTATGACGCTTATGAATAATGCTTGTCCACCACACAGAACACCCAGAGGATTTCAGATATTCACTTTTAGTCACATATGAAAACACAAGCCCGATTGCTGGCTAATCCTCTGGCACTCGAGGAGCTCATGGATGCTGCAGCCAAATGTGATGACAGCCCCACAAAACGTCAAAGCAAAAAACAAAATACAAAAATAAAACTAAAAAATTAATGGCTTCCCTGCTCTAATTCAGTTCACAATGTTTACTTCCTTAAACATGGCTTTTCTAAGCGGACTCGCCAATATCCCCATGTCAAAGTTCTACAAAGTTCTACAGACAGAAGCAGCACCCAGCCATAGGCCTATTTAAATTTGTCTCGTTGAAGCCAAATGTTTATTATTGTCATTTTCCAACAATTTCAAGTTAAATGTGCACTTTCCTGGCATTTTAACGGTTCAATAAATCAGAGTGACAAATCTAATATGCACAATGTAATCTACCCTGCTAAAGCTATTTAACACTTAATGGTAACTTATCACTGGCAATTCGATGTGCAGGCTAACCGCTACTGCTCGTACCTAGCTATACCAGCTTGCCCACGTGCTTGCACACAGAACACAACTCTAGGTGATATTAATGTCCAAGGTCAGTAAATGTGTTATTAATGCAAGACGTACCTGTTTTCATGGGAAAACAGTGGATGTTTATTTCATGGATTGTGGATTACTGGAATTCACTTTAGTATTTTCCATGACTTTTATGTACTATTCACATATTCTTAAGAATTTCAAGGACCTTTCACTATTGGATTTTGCCTTGTTCATTTTTCATGACTTTCCAGGACACATACGAACACTGCCATTAATCCGATTGCAGTTTGTATATAACAAAATGCAGAAAAGAATAAATTAGTAAAGGCAGATGATACACAAAAGGATCAATTTTAATTTTCTGGTCAGAATTTGCATATTGGTTCACACCTATTTGTGCAAAAAAAAATAAAAAATAAAATAAAAGGCCAAAGTTTACTCCCATACTAAAAACAGACAAGGAGGATAGAGATATGATTTTTTGGTGAAGCATCAGGACTTTCTCCATTGGTTTTACCTAGATGCAATCTGACACAACTCTTAACCAATACTCATGTCTGAGTATATGCCATTTTTTATGTTTGATCTTTAACCAAGCTGACCTAACACAAAATAAATTAGAATATGGTATTCAGGGTTCCCATCCACTTTTTCCCCCATTTAAACAATGGGAGTAAAAGACTGGGTCCTGGGTATGCCGTTAAACTGCATCTGGCCCTGCAAGTGCTCCTCGAACTTGCAGGGAAAACTTGGGAGCTGGTAGCAGGACTGGTACTCCAGCCATCGTAAAAACTTCATGCAGTGCTGAAATGGCAGACAGGACTCCTTTCTTCTCTTTCTGCAGTAGTAGCTCTGCTGCAGCTGGTCACTGGAAGGCTGCTCGCATTATGAAGGGGATAGGGGAATGCCCTAAGAAGCTTCATCCACAGAAGAGTCAAAATCACCAGAGAGCCAATGTTGGGGGTCAGAACCAGTGTGGAAGCAATGGCCGCTGCATGGCAGCGCTTAGGTCCAAATTCGAGGCGATCCATTTGGGAAGGCACATGGAATGTCTCATCCCTATGGCATGAAGATCATCTTCCTCTGCTGTCGGAGGAGCTTTGTAAACTCCACATCTCAGTGGCGGCACTCTCCAAGCTTCGCAGACCTGTGACTGTACAGATCTCATCAGGTGGGTACATCCCTTGTTGGTCTGGTCGCTCTGATGGCTGTCATACTCGGGGGAATAGCTGTTGCTATGGAAGATCAGTTATTTCGATGGTGTCTGATGTCACTCCTATTAATGAGTATACAGTGGTGTGAAAAACTATTTGCCCCCTTCCTGATTTCTTATTCTTTTGCACATTTGTCACACAAAATGTTTCTGATCATCAAACACATTTAACAATTAGTCAAATATAACACAAGTAAACACAAAATGCAGATTTTAAATGATGGTTTTTATTATTTAGGGAGAAAAAAAAATCCAAACCTACATGGCCCTGTGTGAAAAAGTAATTGCCCCCTGAACCTAATAACTGGTTGGGCCACCCTTAGTAGCAATAACTGCAATCAAGCGTTTGCGATATTTTGGCCCACTCATCTGTGCAGAATTGTTGTAATTCAGCTTTATTTGAGGGTTTTCTAGCATGAACCACCTTTTTAAGGTCATGCTATAGCATCTCAATTGGATTCAGGTCAGGACTTTGACTAGGCCACTCCAAAGTCTTCATTTTGTTTTTCTTCAGCCATTCAGAGGTGGATTTGCTGGTGTGTTTTGGGTCATTGTCCTGTTGCAGCACCCAAGATCGCTTCAGCTTGAGTTGATGAACAGATGGCCGGACATTCTCCTTCAGGATTTTTTGGTAGACAGTAGAATTCATGGTTCCATCTATCACAGCAAGCCTTCCAGGTCCTGAAGCAGCAAAACAACCCTAGACCATCACACTACCACCACCATATTTTACTGTTGGTATGATGTTCTTTTTCTGAAATGCTGTGTTCCTTTAACGCCAGATGTAACGGGACATTTACCTTCCAAAAAGTTCAACTTTTGTCTCATCAGTCCACAAGGTATTTTCCCAAAAGTCGTAGCAATCATTGAGATGTTTCTTAGCAAAATTGAGACGAGCCCTAATGTTCTTTTTGCTTAACAGTGGTTTGCGTCTTGGAAATCTGCTATGCAGGCCGTTTTTGCCCAGTCTCTTTCTTATGGTGGAGTTGTGAACACTGACCTTAATTGAGGCAAGTGAGGCCTGCAGTTCTTTAGACGTTGTCCTGGGGTCTTTTGTGACCTCTCAGATGAGTCGTCTCTGCGCTCTTGGGGTAATTTTGGTGTGCCAGCCACTCCTGGGAAAGTTCACCACTGTTCCATGTTTTTGCCATTTGTGGATAATGGCTCTCACTGTGGTTCGCTGGAGTCCCAAAGCTTTAGAAATGGCTTTATAACCTTTACCAGACTGATAGATCTCAATTACTTCTGTTCTCATTTGTTCCTGAATTTCTTTGGATCTTGGCATGATGTCTAGCTTTTGAGGTGCTTTTGGTCTACTTCTCTGTGTCAGGCAGCTCCTATTTCAGTGATTTCTTGATTGAAACAGGTGTGGCAGTAATAAGGCCTGGGGGTGGCTATGGAAATTGAACTCGGGTGTGATACACCACAGTTAGGTTATTTTTTAACAAGGGGGCAATTACTTTTTCACACAGGGCCATGTAGGTTTGGATTTTTTTCTCCTAAATAATAAAACCATCATTTAAAACTGCATTTTGTGTTTACTTGTGTTATATTTGACTAATGGTTAAATGTGTTTGATGATCAGAAACATTTTGTGTGACAGACATGCAAAAGAATAAGAAATCAGGAAGGGGGCAAATAGTTTTTCACACCACTGTATTCTGAGACTCAGATTAAGTCACTCTCCTGGTGCCTTGTTTGTTGTCTTGGTATAGGCTCTGACCAGAATGAATGATGTCTTGGTGAGGGAGACATTTTATTTGTAACTGTGCTCGGTGGTCGATGGTTTCCCATGAGGTAACACTCCACTGGTCATGGGCGACTTCATTGTATTAACTGGCATTGACAGGGTTGACTATAAGGATAGTGTCGGTCTGTGTGACTGTGGTGAAAGTGACTCCATGTTCCTTGACTTGGCAAAAGGTCAGGGGCCGCAGATCACTGGATCCTGGTTCCAGCACCCTGAGTCGATTCCTTGGACTTGTTACTCCAATACTGGTGGTGCAGTGAAGGAGATCGATCACATCCTTATGGGCAGATGCCGGAGGATCCTACAGAACTGCAGGGTCTACAGAAGTGCCCAGTTTGTGAATTCGGACTACAGACTTGTTGTTGCTACTCTGAAGATCCAGTTTAGGTCTAGTAGGCTTCCACCTTCTAGGAGAATGAGGTTGGACCTGGCCAGACTCCAAGAACAGGCCGTTTCTAATGAGACTGCACACAGTTTGTTGAGAGGTTTACTTCTCTCAGCAGTGACATTCATGTCTCTAGAGACTCTTCACATGAAGCCAGTAGATGAATTGGGAGAGCATGGAAGGGCATGATGTCCATGGAAAGGGGAGTGTGGTGCTCCCAATATCTCTACAAAAGGATGAAGGTCCAAGTGCTTCCTGTTATGTTATATGGTCGCGAGAAATGGACGATATCCAGTGACCAGAGATGTAGACTGGAGTCCTTCGGTACTGTGTCTTTTCGGAGAATCCTTCGGTAGTGCTGGTTTGACTTTGTGTCAAATGAGCGGTTGCTCACAGAGTTCTGAATGAGGCACATTACCCGTACTGTGAAGGAACATCACTTACGGCACTACAGTCATGTGGCACAATTCCCCAAGGGTGGTCTGGCTTGTAGGATCCTCATTGTTGAGTACCTGAGGGTCTGACCAGGACAAGGGGACACCCACGTAACACTTGCCTGCGGCAGATACATGGTCATTACCAGAGGATGGGACTGGACCACGAGTCTGCCTGGGGGGCTGCCAACCAGCATGCTGAGCTGTTTCATCTTATTGTGGGTGTGGCAACATGCTGTACCAATGCATGCTCCCCAATCTGGCCTGAAGCAGACTGGTTTCTCAGTTCACTCATGATCATACAGACAGTGAGAGGTTGGGACCAATTATAATTCTTTCGTTGCAGTAACCAAAACACAAACTCTAAGCAGTAACAACTGCTTATATTTTCCAAAACAAAAAAAAAAAGAATTCAGAGTTTCAAGTGTCCATATGCTCGAGTTCAAAAACTCAACAGAAGCACCTGTTGGATAAACTAAAGTTAGAATTGTGTTTAGACAGATCTATAACAGAGTAGCACACTTAGACGCAACCTTGTTTTGTCTCTGACAGAAGTGGAGTTAAATCATATTGCAAGGGGATCACTATTGAGCTGCACTGTAAAAACTCTTCAAACTCAAATACATTGTCTCATATATATATCAGTAATCCCTCGCTGTATCTCGCTTCGACTTTATTGCGGATTTAAAATGTAAGCATATCTAAATATATTTCACGGATTTTTCGCTGGTTCGCGGATTTCTGCGGACAATGGGTATTTTAAATTTAGGGTACATGCTTCCTCAGTTTGTTTGCCCAGTTGATTTCATACAAGGGACGCTATTGGCGGATGGCTTAGAAGCAACCCAATCAGAGCACGTATTACATATTAACTAAAACTCCTCAATGCTATAAGATATGCTTCCCGCGCGGTGCTTGATTGTGTGCTTGTCTCTGCCTCTATCTTACCCTCTCTGACATTTTCTGCGCCAGACGGAGGGGGTGTGAGCAGAGGTGCCGTTTGCACAGAGGCGGTTTGCTTATAAGATATTGACGCTCCTCTAAAAAATGCCGCTTTATTGCGGTGCTTCAGCAAACTTAAAACCACACGTATTGATTTTTTGATTGTTTGCTTTTCTTTGCGAGCGCTCGCTCTCTCTGAAATTCTCTGCTCCTGATGCAGACACTCCTTTGAAAAGAAGATATATTTGCATTCTTTTAATTGTGAGAAAGAACTGTCATCTCTGTCTTGTCATGGAGCACAGTTTAAACTTTTGACTAAAGGGTGTTATTTCATGTCTAGAGGGCTCTAATAATGTTAACAGGCTGGGAGAGTTTATAAGGGCTTAAAATATATAAAAATAGCTATACAAACATATGGTTTTTTCTTCACGGATTTTCATCTATCGCAGGGGGTTCAGGAACGCAACCCCCACGATCGTGGAGGGATTACTGTATGTATGTATTTATTTATTTATAGATATAGATATGTATACACACATACATATACATATATACACACACTAGCAGAATACCCGCGCTTCACAGCGGAGAAGTAGTGTGTTAAAGAAGTAATGAAAAAGAAAAGGAAACATTTTGAAAATAACGTAACATGATTGTCAAAGTAATTGTTTTGTCACTGTTGTGAGTGAGGAGTGTTGCTGTCACTCTGTGTTGCGCGCTTCTCGATTCATTTTACCTTCGCATTACCTTGGTTTGGGACGTATGAAAACATATGCGGTTAACACAGAAAGACAGATCACCAATTGAAGCTTTATGAATAATGGATACTTTATTCGCTATTAATGATTCTTTTGGTAAAGCCATATTCAGTGTATTCATTAGATGAACGGTAAAAAAGTAAGAGCGAGGGGAGGGTGACTTATTGAGGCACGCAGGCAAAACCACAATAGCACGCGGCTCGATGTACTGTAGTGCGCGTCAACTCGATCTGAATTGCGCGATCACATTCAAAAAATATATCTTTTCAAGTTCTATTTAGTCCATATGTGTCAAACTCAAGGCCCATGGGCCACATCCGGCCCAGCGTGTAATTATATCTGGCCCGCGAGATCACTTTATATACTGTATTATTGTTATTAATGGCCTGGGGATATGAAGCGCTGGTAACACAATAAACTACAGATCCCATAATGCAGCGCTTCAGCTGCCTTGCCGAACACTTACCACGTTAATCAAGTCTAGCTTATGATGCTGCAAGTTATTGCGAAGCTAGCCCAGACGATGCCGAAGAGAAAAGGTGAATCTGAACATAGAGCCTTTAAAAACCGATGGGAGGCTGAGTATATGTTTACTGACATTGCCGGTAAACCCGCGTGTCTCATTTGTGGAGCTAATGTGGCTGTAATTACAGAATTTAATCTAAGACGGCACTATGAGACAAAACATCAAGATAACCTGAAAGACCTGAATGCAATGCACAAGATACAGAAAGCAGAAGAGTTAAAGAAGAATCTGACACTTCAGCAGACGTTTTACCCGTGCAAAATCACAAAGTGATTTCAAGTGAAGCTACTTTTATGGGAGACACAAATGCACCAGTGCAACTTGCCCCACTTTCCCTGTTGCCAAGTAATGTTGAACCAAGTCGGCACAACGGTGTTCCCAAATACGCACTTTGCTGATAAACTGAGCGCACTGCACTGAGTTCGCGGCGCTTTGGTGACTTTGAAGAACAAAAAAAGAATTTTGAGTTGTTTCGCAACCCATTTGCCGTCGATGTGGAAACTGCACCTGTGCAGATTCAGATGGAGGTGATTGAGCTGCAGTGTAATGGCACACTGAAGGCAAAGTATGATACTGCAGGCCCGCACAGTTTATTCACTCCATTCCCGCAAAAATGCTCCAGCTCCGTCTACATGCGGCTCGAACCTTGTGCATGTTTGGTAGCACATATCTGTGTGAGAAGCTCTTCTCAGTGATGAAGACTAACAAAACAGCACACAGGAGTCGCCTCACTGATGAGCACCTGCAGTCCATCCTGAGAATCTCCACAACACAGAACCTCACACCAAACATAAACGAACTTGTTGCCAAAAAAAGATGCCAGGCGTCCAGCTCTGATAAAATGACATATGAGCAAAGACAACTGAATGATTTGATTTGTTATTGCTGAAAAGAACAAATTTTATTTATATTTCCAGGTTTTGTTATGCACCATGTTCATATTTGAATTTGTATAATTTTGACAGGATATATTTTTATGGAGAGCAAAATCTTTTGGGATATTTAAAATTTAAGTTTATTTTTTATATAAAATTACATAAGAGTAAAGAAATTTGAATGTTTGTTCTTTTAACGTTTACTTTATTTCTAACTTGTATAATTTAGACAGGATATATTTTTATGGAGAGCAAAGTTATTTAAGGTTTGAGTTGATTTATTCCAGAATAATATTCCTATCTGTTTTTATTCATATTTATGTTCAAAAAAGTTAAGTTTTAAAGTTTTAAAAAAGTTTAGTTTTAGTGTGTTCAATAAATGTTTATCTTGGTCGGCCCGCGACCTAAAGTGTGTTTTGGATTTTGGCCCCCTGTGCAATTGAGTTTGACACCCTGATTTAGTCGACACAAATATCTTTGGTTGGAATGTAAGGGGAATTTACTCTTTACATTTGTATGGTGAAGAAAAATTTATGCAATGATGCCTACATTTAACTTACATTCCTACCAAAGATATTTCTGTCGACTAAATAAAAATTCCTTCTATTTAAAATTTAAATAGAACTTGAACAGATACGATAGTTCATAATATCCACGCAGACTTGCACGTAAGAGCGGGAGTCATACGTTTTAACAAACAGTGTATTGCACTGATACGAAATAGCCTGCCCATTTAATTATTTAGGAATGGATAAAGATTTTGTACAAATAATGTTTTTCATTTTTCTTCCTTGATGGATTCTGCCACCCCCAGCAACAGTTGCTCGCACCCCAAAGACTGTGTGTGTGTGTATATTATATTTTATATATATATATATATATATATATATATATATATATATATATATATATATATATATATATATATATATATATATATATATATATATATATATATATATATATATATATATATATATATATATATACATATATATATATATATATATACATATATATACATATATATACATATACATATATACATATATGTGTAAGCAATAAACAAGTCCCACACAGCACACAGTGCCCCCAGCACCAATCATCCTCTCCACGGGTCTCTCTTCCAAATGTCCGTGGGCCAACTTTCCTCTCCTCATGGGAGCTTCGTCCTGCTCAAGACTATAGCTCCATGATTGTAGTGAGACGGCCCCTTTTATTCCCACCCGGAGGTGCTCCGGGGCCTCATGTATAAACGGTACATACGCAAAGAAATGTTGTGTATGAACGTTTCCACATTCAAATCGTGATGTATAAAACCTAAACTTGGCGTAAAGCCACGCACATTTCCACGGTAACTCATACCCTGTCGTACGCAAGTTCTGTGCTCGGTTTTGTAGACTGGCGGCACCCAGCGTCAAACCAGTGCTACTGTTCCTGTGTGGTTACCCTTTCTTTTTAGATCAACATCCCTGACGTGGGTTTATAAATACACTCAAATTAACCGTATATTGTTTATTAGTTTAATGCATCTGATTGTAATTAACTTGTAACAATATAATGGTCCACGGAATGGTCAAACTATTCTAAATGCAATAGCTGCTTTAGCGTTGTTACTCTCACTGAACCTTCTTTCAGCTGCTCCAGTTAGGGGTTGCCACAGCGCATCATCTTTATCCATATTACTCTCAATGCACCACTCAGAGTATTTATATCACTTATCTGAGTGGGGAATCAAAGATCTACAGAAGCTGAGAAAGAGAATTAAATCGGTATACAGCATCAGGCACACGCTGCCTCAGCCATGCTGTCTATTGAACTGCTTTCACACGGCAAAAGTTTCAAAGCCTTTCCTGTAAGGACCTTGTGGTTCAGAAAGAGTTTCATCCCAAGAACTATAAACGCACTCAATCAAGTGGTAGAACCGTTTCTACATATATGTAGAATTACTTCACTGTAAACTTGCACTACAGTTACAATATTGCACAACCTGAGGCACTTCATAAAGCGCATATTTACATACGAGGATGATATTTTTAAGAGGAAATGCAGCAAAATATGTTTATTACACAGATAAAACTTTAACTTCATTTAAATAATCTATATTGTCAATAATTAAACATGCCAGGACACCGCAGCACTAGCTATTAGCTTGCGCTCAGTTCACGGATTGTTCCTGCCTCGCGCTGTATTCTTACTGGGACTGCCAGGACACTGAAAGGATAGATGTATAGAATAATTAAAACAGCAACTACGAAGATATTTTTTATGTTCCTTAAAAGTTTTGAAGAATCTGCATTCTAAGCTTTCAGATGGCTTAACGTCTATTACAGAGCTGATTGTGTGGCAATTGGATAGTTGGAGAAAGAAAAGTAAGGACAGGAATTGGGGGTTAGCACATTTGAAAGAGACAGTACTTGTGTACTAAAGCATTTCATCGAAGGTCGTGCATGGCGCAGCAAGCATCTGAGACATGAACAATTACTGCACCACTGTGTTCCCATGTTTAATAACATGACTTAACTCCTATCATCACGAAAATGATATCACGTATACATCTCAGTATTTTAATTATTCAGAGAGTTGTAATATTATGAATGTAATGGACTTTAAGCCTTAACATGCGACATTGACACTCGTTTATTATGACTGCCTCCGCAGCGCAATAGAATCAGCCACCGACTGGGAATCAAAAGGTTGCGAGTTCGATCCTGCACCACTCCGTTTTGAGAAGTAAACTGCTCTTAGTCTTACTATTTTAGAATAAAAACATGAATTTGATTTCAGTCTGTAACAGCCGGTGTAATTTATAATACTTGTAAAGGTTAGCTTTGTTTTTTTTTTTTTAGTCAGTTTTATTATCTCAGCCGCATTCACGAGCCCAAACACACCACACCCCCGCATCTTTTCACATAGACGCGCTGTAACAGAGGTAAACTCAGCTCCCTTCTACATCGGAGCAAGAATGCACATACCATTGCTTGCATACTAAAAAGTGTCAGCAGGCAGTTTTCGTGGCATTACACACAGTTTTGAGCATGCCCTCTGCACACTACTTGTGACTTTAGGAAGTAAGTAAATAAATAAATAAATAAAAGGTAAATCGTGTCATAAAATGATTTCTTCAAAACGTTGAATGTTATTTATTTGGCACGGACATGTCTGCATGCACTTTTGGTGGCATTACACATGTATTTTTTGAGCAGGTCTGTGCCAAATAAATAACGCTGTTCGTTTTCAAATAATATTGCATTTCTCTCTATGCTGTGGTTTCTATTACACACCTGAAAGAAAGAGACAATATACAGTGGGATGCAAAAGTTTGGGCAACCTTGTTAATAGTCATTTTCCTGTATAAATCGTTGGTTGTTACGATAAATGTCAGTTAAATATATCATATAGGAAACACAAACAGTGATATTTGAGAAGTTAAATGAAGTTTATTGGATTTACAGAAAGTGTGCAAATCAATATTTAGTAGATCCGCCTTTTGCAGAAATTACAGCCTCTAAACGCTTCCTGTAGGTTCCAATGACAGTCTGGATTGTGGTTGAAGGTATTTTGGACCATTCCTCTTTACAAAACATCTCTAGTTCATTCAGGTTTGATGGCTTCCGAGCATTGACAGTTCTCTTTAACTCACACCACAGATTTTCAATTATGTTCAGGTCTGGGGACTGAGATGGTCATTCCAGAACGTTGTACTTGTTCCTATGCATGAATGCCTTAGTGGATTTTGAGCAGTGTTTCGGGTCGTTGTCTTGTTGAAAGATCCAGCCCCGGCGCAGCTTTAGTTTTGTCACTGATTCCTGGACATTGGTCTCCAGAATCTGCTGATACTGAGTGGAATCCATGTGTCCCTCAACTTTGACAAGATTCCCAGTCCCTGCACTGGCCACAAAGCCCCACAGCATGATTGAACCACCACCATATTTTACTGTAGGTAGCAGCTGTTTTTCTTGAAATGCTGTGTTCTTTTTCCTCCATGCATAACGCCCCTTGTTATGCCCAAATAACTCAATTTTAGTTTCATCAGTCCACAGCACCGTATTCCAAAATGAAGCAGGCTTGTCCAAATGTGCTTAAGCATACCTCAAGCGGCTCCGTTTGTGCTGTGGGCGGAGAAAAGGCTTCCTCTGCATCACTCTCGCATACAGCATCTCCTTGTTTAAAGTGCGCCGAATGGTTGAACGATGCACAGTGACTCCATCTGCTGCAAGATGATGTTGTAGGTCTTTGGTGCTGGTCTGTGGGTTGACTGTTCTCACCATTCGTCGCTTCTGTCTATCCGAAATCTTTCTTGGTCTGCCACTTCGAGCCTTAACTTGAACTGAGCCTGTGGTCTTCCATTTCCTCAATATGTTCCTAACTGTGGAAACAGGCAGCTTAAATCTCTAGGACAGCTTTCTGTATCCTTCCCTTAAACTATGATGGTGAACAATCTTTGTCTTCAGGTCATTTGAGAGTTGTTTTGTGACCCCCATGTTGCTACTCTTCAGAGAAAATTAAAGGAGGAGGGAAACTATCACTGTGAGTGTCTCCTATATGATATATTTACCTGACATTTTTTATCGTAACAACCAACGATTTATACAGGAATATAATGACTATTAACAAGGTTGCCCAAACTTTTGCATCCGACTGTATGTGAAAACATCATCGCACAAATGCAATATTATTTGAAAACAAACAGCGTCCGATCAGCTGTAAAAGTATGGCATTTATAAATGTTTGCTTTTTTTCATTCTGATTCTCTCAGTCAGACTGTATATTTGTCTCTTATTCAGTGCACGCAAGAACATACAGGTGGCCAGAAGCTGTATGTTACAACATGCTGGCGGTGATCAATGCACATTTTAAAAAATGAAAGAGACAAATATGTGACGTTTTGAAGAAATCATTTTATGACACGATTTACCTTTATTTATTTACTTACTTCCTAAAGCCTAAAGTCACAAGTAATGTGCAGAGGGCATGCGCAAAAATGTGTGTAATGCCACGAAAAGTGCCTGGTGACACTTTAGTATGCAAGCAATGGTATGTGCATTTTTGCTCCGATGTAGAAGGGAGCTGAGTTTACCTCTGTTACAGCGTGTCTATGTGAAAACAGCAGTATCAGATGCTGGGGTGGGGTGTGTTTGGGCTCGTGAACGGGGCCGAGATAATAAAACTGACTAAAAAAAAAAAACAAAACAAACAAAGCTAACCTTTACAAGTATCATAAATTACACTGGCTGTTACAGACTGAAATCAAATGTATGTTTTTATTCTAAAATAGTAAGACTAAGAGCTGTTTACTTCTCAAAATGGAGAGGTGCAGGATCGAACTCACGACCTTTTGATTCCCAGTCGGCAGCCGAGTCTATTGCGCCACAGAGGCAGTCATTATAAACAAGTGTCAATGTCGCATGTTAAGGCGGCTTTTTGTTTCTGCAGTTATATTTTTTGAATAAAAGCACAATTGTGTTAGATTTGTACCTTACCTTACCTTATATTTCTTTTGATATTTGGACTTCAGGCTTCCAGGCCCGGCCTTAGGCATAGGCGAAGTAGGCGACCGCCTAGGGCCCCGGCATCTGGGGGGCCCCCAGCCCGCCCCTCGCATGTTTAAATCACATGGGCCAGCGGGGGTGTGTCCGCGTGGGCGGCTGTCTATAAAAGCGGAGCAGTTTGAGTCAAGATCTCTATGGGTCGAAAGTTCACATCAGTGAATCAGCCCTCATCATCATTCGTCGAAGAAGAAAGAAGAAGTTAAGATCTCATAAATCCTTCCACCTCATCAGTGGCAGCAGGTGGCACGGGAGCGGGAAGGCAGAACCTCAATCTGAGTTGCGAGAACTAAGGAAACCCCTGTCTGTCAGTATGTCCTCGAAGCGTAAATACGAATCTGGAGCAGCTAAGCGAAAGAAAAAAGCCGATACTGATGCTTTCATTGCGTCTCAGAGAGGAGCTTTGCTCAATTTTGTGAGAGTTGGTGCTGGTAACAGTGGTAGTTGCAGTATAAAGAGCAATGAAGGCCCAGGCTGAGGCCCCCCACAGAGAGAGTGTAATTTTCACGCATTTTGCAGAGCTTCCAGGGGGGCTCCGCCCCTGGACCCCCCTTTTGCCTAGGGCCCCATAATACCTAAGACCTGGGGCCTCATGTATAACGCCGTGCGTAGAACTCGCACTATAACATGGCGTAAGCACAAAAGCCGAAATGTGTTTACGCACAGAAAAATCCAGATGCAGGAATCTGTGCGTACTCCAACTTCCATGTTCTTCCGCTACATAAATCCCGATCAGCGTGAAAACTAACGCTCGTGCATGCACATTATGTAACGCCCCAAATCCTCCCAGAATTACGCCTATTTGAATATGCAAATCAATATAAATCGCCCTTAAGCGCAGCCTTCTGTGAAAAGGGAAAAGCACGGGGGAAAATATAAGAATTTCAGCGAATACCAAGTGGAGGCAAATGAAAAACATACTATTTGTTCAAATAAACCGTGGTATAATCAACAAAAGGAAGTTGATCAAGTGACATAGCGTGTTGGAGAAACTTGAAAGCTCACATTCACAAATCGCACAGTGCGGAAAAAAAGAAGTCACATATCAAAGTCGCCGTGAAAAGCCGAGTTGTAAGCCCACTGTCTGAGTGTCATATGAAAGCTTATTAGGGTACAGAGAAAAAAGGCACACAGTGAGGAAAAAGCACGAAATGTCAACTTCAATCTCGACATTTCCACTTTAATCACGTAGTTTATTTTGTCATTAAAGTAGAACATCATAAACTTCATCTTAAAATCGTTTAATTAACCAGTTTCTCAAATCACATCGTAATTAAAGTAGCACGTTAAATGCTTTGTTTTGTATTTGATCTTCTATGTGCTCTGTGTGTGTGAATCACTACTTGCTTTTAAATCGTCTCTCTTCCTCCAACTGGACACAGAATCAATTACATTCGTAATATTACAGTTCTCTAAATAACTAAAATACTGAGATGTATATGTGATATTTTCATGATGATAGGAGTTAAAGCACGTTATTAAACATGTGTTTCACTTCGATGAAATAATTTATTGCAGCAGTACAATCAGGGGCGGCTCTAGGCTTGTGGTGGCACTGGGCAGAGGAAGAATCGGTGGCTCCTTCCCGCCCGTCAGTAAGGTAGCTTATGCACAGTGGATGGCTACGTCCGTTGCGGACACTGCATAGCCGCCTCATGCTCATGACACAAGCATTTAACTTTTGCGAAATTTGTGCTGTGTTTTTAGCGGTGTTATTTTCTCTTTCTGTTTTATATTCAATATATATTGGCGTAGCTGTCACTGCAGTCAGTGCTTTTCTTTCCCCAAGTAACCGATCGCCATACAATCAGCTCTGTAATAGACGTTAAGCCATCTGTAAGCTTAGCGCCGATTCTTCAAAACGTTTAAAGAACATTGAAATATCTTCGTAGTACATGTTTAATTATTCTATCCTTAACGACACTCCCAGTGAAGAATATAGATTATTTAAATGAAGTTAAAGTTTTATCTGTATAATTTAATAAACATATTTTGCTGAATTTCACCTTATAAATGATATCGTTTCTGTTTCTGAACCGCAAGGTCTGTACAGGAAAGGCTTTAAAACATTTTGCAGTGGGTGAGACAGCGTGTCCTTGAAGCTGTATACCGATAATTCCCTTTCCGATCAGCTGCTGCTGTGATTCACACTCAGATACAGTGATATAAATACTCTGAGTGGTGCAGTGAGAGAAATATTGAAAAGATGATCCGCTGTGGCAACTCCTAACAAGAGGAGCTGAAAGAAGAAGAAGAAGAAGAAGTGAGAGTAACAACGCTAAAGCAGCTATGGTATTTGGAATACTATGGCTGTTCCCTCTACCATTATATTGTTACAAGTTAATTACAATCAGATGCATTACACTAATAAACAATATGCGGTTAGTTTCGGTGTATTTATAAAGCCGCGTCAGGAAAATAAGATGTAACCACACAGGAACAGTAGCACTGCTTTGACGCTGGGTGCTGCCAATCTGCAAAACCGAGCGGAGAACTTGCGTACGACAAGGTATGAGTTACCGTGGAAAAGTCCGTAGATTTACGCCAAATGTAGGTTTTACACATCGCGATTTGAACGTGGAAAAGTTCTTACGCAACGTTTCTGTGCGTACGCACCGTTTATACATGAGGCCCCAGGCCGGAGGCTTTATACATTATATAGTTTATGCCTACAATTTGTCATCTACTACTAGAATTTAAAAAGCGTTTCTGTTTTAACAATGTGTTTACACAGATTACTGTAGAAACGGAACAGACATGAAATGCGTGTGTTCCAAACAACGATCTATTATTTCCACTCTAAAACTCCACTTCACTCCCAGAAAATCAATCAAGGCATGAGCTGGGAGAAGTTTGTGCACATTCTAAGTCGGTGGGGGGATGGAATAGCCGGCTACTTGCAGCTTTTCTTTTATCAGCACATTTAGATTAACAAAAGACGCTGGCGGAGAGGTGAGAACGGTTTTAAGAAGCGATTTAAGGTGGGATGGATTTACGAGTTTTTTCGTAGGCTCTGGTAATTCTAGTGTTAAGAAGCGTGTAGTGATTCACACACATAAAGCACACAGAAGATCAATTACAAAACAAAGCATTTAACTTTTGAGAAACTATTAAACAATTGTAAGATGAAGTTTATGGATGTTCTACTTTAATGACAAAATAAACTACGATTAAAGTGGAAATTTCGAAATTAAAAGTTGACATTTCGTGCTTTTTTCTCACTGTGTGCCTATTTTTTTTCCTCTGTACCCTAATAAGCATTCATATGACACTCATACGGTGGGCTATGAATCACCTTTTCACGGCGACTTTGATATCTGACAACTTCGGGCACTGTGCGAGTTTGTGAACGTGAGCTTTCGAGTTTCTCCGACACGCTATGTTACTCGATCGACTTCCTTTTGTTGATTATACCACTGTTTAAACCAACAAATAGTATGTTGTTCCTTGCCTACACTTGGCATTCGCTGAAATTTTTATATTGTTCCCCGTGAGTTTCCCAGTGTCTTTTCAAAGAAGGTGGATCTTAATGGCTATTTATATTGATGTGCATATTCAAAGAGGCGTAATTTTGGGAGGAGTTGGGCCGGGACAGCAGACGCGTGCACAAGCGTTACTTTTCACGCTGACCGGTATTTATGTAGCGGAAGAACGCAGATTCCTGCATCTGGAATTTTTTATGCATAAGCACATTTCAGCTTTTGTGCTTATGTCACGTTATAGTGTGAATTCTACGCACAGCACTATGCATGAGGCCCCAGGTGCCTGATGGCAGTCTTCCGGCAGCAGTTCCTAGTGTGGCGGAAGTGTTGCCCTTGTACCCGGAAGCTCTCCGGGTCTCGCTGGGAGGATCTTCCCCCCCTCACATTCCCAGGTATGGCGGAAGTGCCAATCTCCCGGGCTTCATGACGCTTGGGGTGCCTCCTGGCGGTGGCCACGGGCTCCACTGGGCTTGAGCCTCCTTGCTCCTTATCCGTGGTCCCCCCCTTGTGGCCCGGGGGACATATAGACCACCTCCCGGTCATTCCAGGCATCTCGTCTGGGTCTGACCCCCAGCCTCCTGTGACAATATGAAATATAATGAAAACTCTTAACTCACAAGTCTCATGGACTAGTGACAGCAGAACAATGCGATCTAGAGGCAATGAATACACCACACCTTAAACGCAACATCACACAGTATGCATAGGGCTGGACAATAGGACTCAAAATTCAAATCAAAATATTTTTGGACCAAATGTCAATATACGATATGCATCAATATTTTCTCCTATCAAATTTTACTCAAAAAGAAGTCATGCAGTTATTTTTTTTATATTTAATTATTTGGATCTAATTGCACAGTAATACATTTATAGGATTTACTTTATAATAGCATAGCCCTAAACAAAAACACACACATCACAAGAAATGCACATAAAAATTAATAAAGGATATTTTTCCCCCAACTGTACTTAGGTAGTGTAGGAGTAGGTGCTTTAACTACTTTAGTAGATTTACCATGAAATAAACTTAAAAAGAGCATACAGTGGAACCTTAGATTGCAAGCATTATCCATTCTGGAAACGTGCTTGTAATCCAAAGCACTCGTTTATCAAAGCAAATTTCCCCATAAGAAATAATGGAAACTCAGATGATTCGTTCCACAACCCAAAACTATTCATATTAAAATGATTAATACAAAATCTAAAGTAAAAATACATAAAACAAATCAACCTGAACTTTATCTGTGAAAAGAATCATGGCTTGTGTGAGGGAGACAAGAGAGAGGAGGGTTATTGTGTAGGACGACTTTCACTCTAACTAACGGAATCACCGTTATCTGTTGGCGCATTGAAATCTTCTTTTTTTGCGACTTTAACAAGGAACCTATTCAATGACAGTTGATTTTGCATGAAGAGTCACTACACTTGGACACAATATAAAATGCTTTAGGCACTGTAAGGTTTCTAAACTCTTTTGGGATTCCACCCAACAGGATGACATGCGGAAGAGTGTCCCGAAGCAACTGCAGGCTCCCAGTGTTAGAGCAGTTCGCTGTAAAAACGAATCTAAAAAGGTCACGGACATGCTATAAGCGCCTGTCATGGGTGGGTGATACAAGGAACATTAAAAATGTGCAGGGCACAGTATTACTTGGCCACTAACCTGGCCATGATCCTGCCTGACTGCTGTGTCTGTGTATAGGAGAGTGGCAGATCCCGCTACAATAAATAACCAAGCTGTTCCTGTTTCAAGCCGAATAAAGCTGGTGTTGCTAAAGTACAGAGACTCGGTTTCGCGTTTTGGGGTGCAAGACAGGGACTCACACGTGGTCACAATGCTATAGTAAACAGTATACGCTAGTACAGATGTTGACTATTAGTGAGGCATGCCAACTGAGACCGAGCATGGGAGACGATTACTCACAATCCTGCAGAGAGAGAGAGAGAGAGAGAGAGAGAGCCACCATCAGCTCAGTTGTGATCACGTGATGCTCAGCAGACAAAGCGTACACGTACTACTCGTATTGCAAGACCTCGCTCGTTTATCAAGTTAAAATTTATTAACAATTTTAGCTTGTCTTGCAAAATACTCACAGACCAAGTTACTCGTAATCCAAGGTTTTACTGTATTGCAAAATTTTTTAAGCTATGTTTTGTAAATAAATAAACCGTGGCAAGAACAAGCATTCAAGTAACTTCACACGCAAACTCCTTACCAATTACTAGATTTACCTGGAGACCAAAGAACTGTAATCTCTTTCATTTGTTTAGATCAAGGGCTTTAATCTCATCAGCAGCGATGTCTGTGGTAATACAAACTTGATGCACATCATCTAATTTCCATGCTTTAAACACATGTCTGAGCCCAAGCGCAATCGTTTCTCCGGTATGGTAATCTGACACATAATGCATCTGAAGACAGATGCACTTCACCTCCCAGTTCTCAAGAAAATGGACCATTAGGCTCATGTATGGTTGCTTGTGTGGACGCTAGGGATCGCTGTTGCCCCTTAAACCCAACAGACACATACACAGGACACAGGGTAAAAGCACCAAGAAGATATTTTTTAATTATTTTTTTCCTGCACAGTGCCTCCAAATAACCACAGCCACCATAAACACAATGCTCAATAATAAACACAATATTCGCTCTCATCCACACCTCCAAGCAAGCATTGTCCACCCCTGCCCGACTCAGGCTCCTTTATATAGTCCTTGACCCAGAGGTGCTTCTGTCCTACCATCCACGCAACTAGTCAGCACTTCCAGGTCAGATGGAGAACTTGTAATTTCTTCAGTCCGGAAATACTTCTGTGCTTCCGTCCCCGTGACTTTGAAGTACTTCTGGGCTATGTAAATAGTAGGGAATACCCAGTCTCCCTGCAGTGTCTTCTGGTTGCACCCATGGTACCCGGCAGGGCTTTGTTTTAGAGCTCCAAGTTCCATAATGCCCTGTGGGCATACAGGGCACAGCTGCAGTCCAGGGAAGCTGCCATCTATCATCCTGGGGAGGCAGTGTCCTTGATAAGCCGCCTTCCCCCATCCTTCCATTACTGGGGTGTCCTGGCCGGGATAAACTAGCGGCCGTCCCTTACACTTAGCAAAAAGAGTCCACAGATTGGATGTGGTGGAAAAGTGACTTATGTTTTGAAGCCGATTCAAAACTTTCTCCTTCACCTCATCATACAGGTACTTCTTCGGCAAAGCATTTCTGACTGGGAAGGTCATACATGGGATCGCTCCCAGTGGTTTCTGAAATCCATGTTTTTTTAACAGTAGCAATAGGAACCATATCTTTTGCAATGTCGTACGATACGGCAGCTGTTATTTACTGCCATTTGGAGTTCTCTTTTGATATAGTATGCAATGAGAGAATGTTGTGGTCAGTGTGGTTTGTTTTGCGGAAGTATGCTTTGTTGTGTTTTGGGCAGACGCTTTGCAAAGATTATTACATTCTTCTTACTTTGTAATGGGTTTTGTTTTCAAATGATTGAATGGGTTTGACATGTTGCTGGTTTTCGTTCCTACTTCTCTCTTGCAAAGTTTGTATAGAACAGTCTTTTGGTCTGTAGCATTCTGTCTAAAGCCAAACCATTCCCAAACAACAGAAGTTACATTTGTACCTTTTTTAGGCACTAAATCATCACAAACACAAACTACTTCTGCCTCCATTTCAGCCATTGTTGCTAAGCACGAGGCGGCCTTTAGTCACAATGCCTGCATTTTTCAACTGAGCCTAGAGGGATCGGAGCGACTTCATTTTGACGATGTCACTGACCATGCTCGCTACACAAAGCAGCAATGACTGAACAGCAGTGAGCAACTTCAAGCATTGAGAATATATCCGTATACACAACCAACTTATTTGAAACTGTAATAAAACAAACACAAAACAAAACAAAACAAAAAAAAAAAAAATCAGTAACAACCAAAAACTAACTGGTAACTGAAATAACAGGAAGGAAACAGGGCGCCCTTGTACACTGTTTACTCAGAACTGACAAATCCAAATCGTAATCTGTTAGAAAAGTCATAATCTAGGCAGAGATTCAAAGCCAGTCAGAGGACAGACAGGGAAGAAACCTACATGAAAACTAGGGAATTAAACTGCTCAAACATATTGCACAACCATTTCACAAAGTACACAGGCAGCTAGTTATAAAGTTATTATATCTGGTTATAAAGCATGATTAACCAGCTGCAGCTCTCACTGGTAGTTACAACGCCGACACGCTGTATGCTATATATAGCATTTGTTCTTTTTTACATACATAATTTTTTTTAAAGCTGCTTTTTGACAATACGTGTTTAAAGTGCTATATAAAATGATTTGTTAGCACTAAGTCAAAGTTAATTTCCTCAAACACCACAGATCTACAGCAGTGCTTTCTGCCATTTTTCTCTGTTTGACGTTGTCTTGCTAACTCGGCCCATCATTGCTAGTGTTTTAGGTTCCTGTTGCTGGATTAAATTGATATGAAATATATTGCAGTAGTTTTATTTTCAAATGATACATTGTTTTGTGGTTTTTTTTAACAAAAACACAATCGCTCACATCGTGGCACTCGATAATACATCTTTCTAACAATCTAACTTTCCCTGTTTTCCAAACTACCTTATCATGTGCTGTAGTTTGTGCTAGTGAAGGGCACTCAAAGTGCTGGATAATACTATTTGTGTGGATGTTCTCAATATAGTTTTTTAAAGAAATATTTTTTTTTTTGCTTTTAACTTATTACCAGATTCAGTACATTTTGCCTGACAGTAGAAGTACAAGATTGAAAAAAAAAAATTCAGTTGGCTCAGGGGGTGAAATGGAAAGGTGAGAACAAATGTATACAAAATAGTATTACTGTAAGACTCTCTCCCAACCCCAACAACTATCTCTTTACTGAAGGCTTAGATGGCTGTTGGATTTTCAACAAATGACATTTTTTGTATTTATGCAAATATTATGTCGGTTTTGCCTAATTGCTGATATTGTGTTGTATGGCTCCAGAATATCAATTTTGAAACGTTGTTCTGCATGAGGAAAACTGGTTTGTATGCTCACAAAAAGGCTAAAATTTTGATGAGTACATGTCATCCAGCCCAACAGTGATAAACCAGAATTGTCCAGGTAACTTTTTAAAGATATCATCTTGTCATGAAAAAGGTGCCTAAAGTACCAATATCTGCTTCACTTTCTTGGTAATTTATTCAATGAATGTAGTGTTCTCTGTGTGAAGAAAACGTTTGAACCCTAGTGTGAAATTTACCTTTAAAAATTTAGAGCCCAATGGTTCTTATAAAACATTTTACTTGTCATACTCATTCTCATGTTTCTAAACACTTCTGTCATGTTACTAATTAACTGGCATAATTTAGCTTTTTCTGTCTTTTCTTTTCGGCAGCCTCACTTCTGTCAGTGTGCCCCAGGGCAGCTGTGGCTACATAGTAGCTTATCATCACCAGCGTATGAATGTGTGTGTGAATGGGTGAATGACTGTTGTGTTGTAAAGCGCCTAGGGGGGTTCTTGAACTCTAGTTAGGCGCTATATCAAATACAGGCCATTTACCATTCTTACAGATCACAATCCATACATCTGAAATCAGTCTCTCTACTATTATCTGAACATGCTTTAGCCCTATTGCACCAAAGACCAAAACTGCACACAGTATCCTAGATGAGGTCTCACCAGAAGACTCAACAGCCTCAAAATAGCCTTCTTTGACTTGTACTTCGGTTATATAGTATGTGGTGTCAACATCCGATTATCCTTCTTAATTACTTGTGTACACTGGTAGTGAGTGAATTATCTTCTTCCCACCTTCCAGTACACCACCTAATTGAAGACAACTTGACAGGCTATTGAGAAACATTCATTAAACAGTCTTAGACCACCACCTACAGATGTGATTGATTTTGGTTTGTCCCCTCCTTGCTTGAACAGCCATATATTTTTGATAACCCTGAACTCAATAAGTGGTTTAGATAATGCACAAATGGATGGTTTCAATTACACATCAGTAATTTAGCTTTAAATATTTCTACTTTTCATGATATTGAAGTCAAAAAAGTGAAAACGTTTGAGTGTGTACACCTTTTGTGAATACAGTTATATAGGGAAAAAAAACAGCCAAACAAGCAGTGCACTTGACACTCCTACATTGGCATCTTCAGGAATGCTACTTTAGGATAAATAATGCATAGTACTACTAGTAGTTAAAAGTTGACTGCCTGCTAGTACGCAAAAAAAAAAAAAAAATAGGGCCAAGTTATAAAGACTGTTGAGGATGTTTATTTTGAGCCTCTACTAATGCGAGTGCAGTGTTCTTTGGAGACAACAGCGACATCTCAAACCAGTCTGAAAATGACTTGATTAACATGCAGGGTACTAATATGCTACCACAATTGTGTCTTTTTTCCTAGAAATAATTCAGATTATTCCCATCCTCCCAACATAATAAATAAGTCCTACAACAAAACAGATGAATAACAGAATTAATGTACAGAGAAATCTGGCTTTCATTATTTTTTTTGACTCATCTACTTAGTCAACTATAAATACACATAACAGAACATTCTTAGACCTATTTAATCTTCAGAGCTTCAGGACGACTGGAACTTATCCTGTCAGCATCCAACACAAAGCAGGAGCCAAACTTAGATTCCACTACTACATTGGGCCTACCATTCAAAACCAGTCAGTCATTTCAATCAGTAATGTCCATTATACACACTAAATACTACCTTGGTGCTAATTTTAAATCAATTTAATGATAAATTAAAAAAAAAAAAAGTGTCAAATTTCTACTTAAAAACAATAAACATTCTGGGGTACCGCAATAGTTTGGTTTAAATTACAAAAAGAAATCTTGGAGACAGTTAAGGTATTAGAGATTTTGTGTACTAACTCCACAGAACTGGACAGGATTGTTGTGAACTCAAAAATTTGAGTACCACTTCAACACTACCCTACCTATAAGGCAAATTTGGAACTGTTAATTAACATAACATGCAAATCTTTGGGATGTGGAAGAAATCTAAAGGACAAAGAGAAAATCCATCCACCCAGCAGAGGAGAGAACTACAATATGGACATCAATTGGGCACATGATCTGAATCCATGTAGCAGCAATTGCATCCTTCTTTAAACTAGAAGGCAAAACAGCCATTCAATATACTGTGTGAAAAGATTTAATATTCTACCAATAAAAAATCAAGATAGTTCAACCTTTCTTATTGTGATCGTTACAGTCAAAAACAAGTTCAATAGAAGGCCATTGTGGACTGCAGTTTAATCTGCACCATAGTGTGGCATGTCAGTTTTCTTCAGACCTATGTTATCATATTATGCCATTTTAACAGTTAAATATAAACTAACAATGAAGTGTCTTTATTAGATGCATCATTTCACTTAATGTTTTGCATACTTTTTTCCCCCCACAAAAAAAAGTCAACTTTAGTGCTAAAAAAAGTCTTCACCCATTCACTTTGTAATGGGAAATCAAGCAAACCGACACCTTTAGTTGGCAAACTAAAAAGATTACAATATGCAAGCTTTCTAGGTAACTCAGGTCCCGTCTTCAGACATGATGTAAAAAAATGTTTTAATTACACCTTGCCTGAAGAAAGGGCCCGAGTTAACTCAAAAACCTGCATCGTGTAATCATTATAGCTAGCCAATAAAATGTGTCATTTTGCTTGACTTCTCACTACATCCATAGTGGCTAACACGGTACAACATTCCCTTTCATAACTGTTCATTATGCAAAAAAAAAAAAACTGATATTGGGTAGTATCTGATGTAGTAGATTTTGGATTTGATAACAGCTTAACTAGCTTTATTTTTTTCGTTTTTAATACTTTTTTGGGAGAAGTGCAGATCATTTGACCTTCATGCTTTTGAACACAACAATATTGGGCATATTTTGATTAACTATCTTAAAATAAAACACTGCAGATGTGGGTCTTCAATGTTTACTTTAACAAAACCACAGATTTGATTTTAGAAAAGAAAAAAATAGTCTTTATTAAAAGTTTAATCTTTGATCAGGACTTCATCTCTGTCAGTATGAAATAGCATGACGCATTTCAAAATATATTTAAACAAAACCGGTCAACGGGACTGAAGGACCAGTGCCCCATGGACTCTAATTTAAAACCACAAGATCAAGCACAGTATGTAAAGAAAGAAAAAAAAATTATAAAAAAATAACTGACCTGAAAAATACTGAAATTTGTCTGTAAATGAGGGACTGATTCAAACACCACCAGGAAATTCATAAAAGGGGTAATGGTTTATAGAACCTTTGGCAGCCGAATCACTTTTCACATACAATCCTGTCTCTCTTTCTATTTTAAACGGTAAGTTTGGCATTTCTTCCAGTAAAAGCTGTTTTTTTAAATAGTATATATTAATTTGCCACATAAAAGTACATGCTAAAGCTTTTTAAAATTTTTATAACTACCCTGCTCTTTTAAAATGAAGGTGGCCAGGGTTCAAATGTAAAAACATAAATCAATCTTTCCAAAAATGTCCAACTTGTAGCAGCAAAGGTTTCGATTTAAGAAAAATTGACTTCCACATTTCTAGGGTATGCTTGTGATAATAAAAAGAAACTGGAAATAATAATTTTATCAGATTATTGTTTCTATTTTCTTAAAGGTAGATACATTTCCTATTTACTTGTCTGCTCACAGTAGCCATTATGGTTGGATATTTGATTTTTTTCCCCCCACAGTGGCACCTCCAAATAATTTTCCATAGCTTTATGCTGCATATTAACCTACATTTGTCTCTGCAGTTCTGTTTTTTCAATGATTATATTCTGCTATGGCCTGTAACAAATGGTTCTTTGCACAAAAGTGTGCGCAATGTCGAATGTAGAGACAAAGCTGTCATTACATCCTGAAATCAACCGCTTTTAATATGCATCTGCTGTTACTAGTACACGTGTACTCAAATCATTTTTTTTTTTATAGGCAATGCCGGCAAACTAACTGAATCACATAAAGACAAAGAGGTTTAACACCACATGTACACACAAACATTGAGGATTTTTTTTTTCTAAATTGTGCCTGCTGTTCACCTGTTACACTGTGTGTTATTTTTCCATAGCATACAGAGTGAAATTCATATTTAGTGACCACGTGGTGTACATTTGTGACACATACACAAAATGTTCATTGTACTTTGTACACATAAAAATAAATCTGAACTGACTACACTGTGTTGGATTTTTTTTTTTTTTTTACAAAATGTCACAGGTTTTTGAAGGAGTCAAGGCCACCTGCAAGTCGGTAAGTGTCAAACACCAAGTATTAGGCACTTTGTGGGATGCCGCATGCACACAAAATAAAAAAAACACACCACCTAATATATTGAGGAAATGGGAAAAGGCAGATTGTGATAGAGCCAAACCACAATGAAAAAAACTGAAGCACCACAAACTAATTATTGAATGTTATAGCACATACTGTGTGGCTCCTGCCGAGGATATGGCAATAAAAGAACCAAGGACAACGTTTTTGAGTGAGTAAACATGATTAGTAAGCTTTACAGTTTCTCTCCGGTAGACTGTCGATTAAGCCCAGAACATAAGAACATAGTTCTTAGTTGTGATTTACAGCAATTTTAAATATATTATTTTTTAATCACACATATTGAATAATTGTGAGTTATCATAAGGGTGTCATTTTCCCAGTGATTATTGCCTAGTTTTCTAAAGAATTGAGACAAAAATTCACATCAGGGCATCAACATTTAACAACATGAATAATAATGCTTGAAGAAGACTTTTCTTGGTGAAACTACACCCCGAGGCTGAAAGATTGCCATGGAGGTAGATGATCAATGAAGTCAAGTACACTGCGAGTTTACTTTTAAAATGCTTAAACCTCATAAAAATTGCTTTTTTTTTTTTAACCCTTCCCACAATGACATTGACAAGCTGTTTTGCAATAAATGTGTAATCTCAAGATGAAGATCAATACTTGATGACACTCAAGGCTTAAAAAAAATAGAATTACTTGGTACGTTTTAAGGCTTTTGTTTTCACATTTGGACCTCAACCCAATTTAAAACAAAACAGGTTACATAATTTTTTTAATTTATAAAAAACAAACAAAAAAAAAACAACTTTAAAACACAATTTCATATGATAAATATATACCATGATTACGATGAACAAAACAAAAAAAAAAAAAAATCTGAAAATGACTTGTCATGGAAAGATCATGCCTTGTAACATGGAAAGCCAAATGGCCAAATAGGATGAGGTCCTCTTTTGTAACAATATACTGTATGTAGAGACTCTTCTGTGGTGCGTCAGTAACTTGCAGTCCTTTAAAAGGTCTCAGGAATGAACGGATATACACAACATACTCGTGCACTGCTACAAACATCGTCTTCCACCATGTAATACTATAGTAGTTGATGAAATAAGCACAAAATGTATCCTTAGTGGGACAATCAAATGAAAGGTTACTGAAACCTCTGAACAAATAAATACACAGTGAGAAACGCTATCATTACTTGCTTTTGGACCCTCAAGACATACCTAATAAAATAAGATGAAAACAATCTTAAATTATACTACCTCACAGTTTTCTATTGAACTATTCATTTTCTCTGTTTTTTTCTTGCTGTATCTTCAAAAACCCACAAAATTAAAAAAAAAATTAACAAATAATACTATGGTCTGCAAGTTACTCCCATTTATCCTAAGTGCAGTGTTCAGGTGACTTTGCTCAGAAATGGTACTGTACCAATTATGTCTGGAAAAACGGTTTAAAAAAAAAAAAAAAAGTTTAAATATACCTAAATTAAACTTTTTTTTCTGTCTCCCTTGCATTTAAAATATATATTATATATTTATATAGCACATGTAGTTATTAGTGGTGACTGAGAAAACTTTTAATCGCAGGATTTTGTGCAGAAAAGAAAATTTTCTGATAGGATGGAAATCAACAGTGACCATTGCTGGCTAACAAATAAACATGTACAGGCTTTCAATTGAAAACAGGACTCTTGACAAATGAAGAGGAGAGGCAGATCTTCATTTCAAAAGTGTGAAGGACCTTCCTGTTTGTGTGTTACTATCATTTTTCCAGAGTTATTTGTTGAACAATATTTTAGTCACATTTACAAGCAATCGGAACATTGTGAGCACTGGACATGTGGATTGTTGGACATGATTAGTTTTTTTTTTTTTATGAAAAATGTCCACTTATTAATTGTCTGCTGTTGTCATTTACAATGGGATGTATTTAAAAAAAAAAAAAAAATGAAAGTACACCTTATGAGGAAGATTTAGGAGTTGTAGAGGACTCAAGAATGCTACCAGAATGTTAGGTTATACAGTACAAGTCCAAGGCGGTTATGCTCAAAATCTATAATGCATTTGTGAGGCCTCATGTGGAGTACTATGTACAGTTTTGGTCTCCAGGATACAAAAAGGACACAGCAGTGCTAAAAAAAAAAAAAAAAAGTCCAGAGAAGTGCAACAAAGCAGATTCCTGCGATACAGGGAATAAATTATGAAGAAAGATTAAAAGTACTGAGCCTTTTAAGTTTAAGCAAAACAAGATTAAGAGTTGACACGACTGAAGTGTTTAAAATTATGAAGGGAATAAGTACAGTGGATCAAGACTGATATTTTAAAAATGAGTTCATCAAGAACACAGGGACATAGTTTGAAACTTGCTAAGGGTAAACTTTGTACAAAAGTTAAAAGAAGATTTTTCTTTACACAGAGAACTATTGACAAGAAGACAAGGCTACCAAGAAGTGTAGTAGACAGTAGGACTTAAATTAACATAAGTCAAGATGTGAAAGTTAATAAAGAACAATAAAGTGGATAGGACTGGTGAGCTTTGTTGGACTGAATGTCCTGTTCTGGTTTAGACTGTTCTAAAGTATTGGGTCCCATCCTATTAGAAACGTTGTCCTTTCTCCGCAAAAACACGAGTTAAAAAATTTTCTCTGCCACCTCTACAAACTAAATGGGGTAACAATGCAAAAATCAAAACAACAAAAAAAAAACCAACCTAAAAACTAAAGCAGCAGCAGATGTCAGAAAGATATAAATCTTATACCACCACCAGAGGTTTTGTCCGCTTAACTTTCAATGTTCATATGAGACAACCTTGAAATTGTGATGAAAACAATCAAATCCCTCTCTAATGTTCAAAAAGAACTGAAAAACCCGCCTCTCAAGACATTATTTAAAATTCTGTGCTCTAACAACTGTGTTTGTCGAAGTTTTAAAACTGCATGATTAATTCTAAATGTTCTGAGTCAATTCACTTTGTCCTTTAATGTAGATCTATCCTGTTTAGTCAAACATATGGATCCACATTTCATCCTAGTAACAATCCTGCAAAGAGCAGCAGTGCTAACACGAAAACGCTTCCCATCCACCTTGGTTTTCATTACATCTAAAGTGATTATATACAGTCAACTTGAACTTGCGATTAAACAATATACATTAGTTGTATGAATATCACTTTTATGTGAGATTTCCAACGGGCTTTCAAGACAAACACTTAGTAAAATTGTAGTGAAAAAAATAGGTACCGAGGACGAAACTTCAGTGCTAAATGCTGCATATAATAACGGCAAGGGTCATTATGGGGCTAAAGACGGATTCAAGTCGCAACCGCTGGGGACATTTCTTTAGTACGTATGATCAAAGTTTGCAGAGAGACTCCAGATTACTTTCCCAGCAATGTAAATTGAACTGTAAACATCGAAGCAAAGAAAAGGGCGCAAGTTGAACAAGTTATTTGGGTTCTCGATGAACATACGCTAAGCAGTAAGTAGTGAGGGCGCCGAACTGTACTGGGGTGTATATCGCCGACAACACGTCTGCAGTTGAATTCGGCACCCCTGTAGTCGCATTGAGCCCCGAGGACCGTTAAGAGGGGGCAGGGCAGCGCACCTGGGACACTATTGTGCAGTTATGCACAGCTGGCCGCTACTGCCTATAGCGCACTATGTGGCAAAGCGGAGCGATTGCGATGGAAGAAGAGCCTGCCACCTCCCCCCTCTCCTTCCCGGGCTCCTTCGGCGCCTCTCACTACTCCCATCCACCAGCACGAAACTCTCGGAGCCACGGCACTGTGAGAAAGAGTCTGCCGAGCGCGACTAGTCGTGCCAGCTGAAACACTCTGCTCCCGTTAGTGTTTTGCCGCGATATGTTCGTCCCCTACCTCTCGGCTCACTCACCTCCGCCATTCCGTTTCTGCGCAGGCTAAGAGAAGTGCCCGGATGCAGCCCAGTGATACAATAGGCGCTGTGGTTTATTGGTTGATAACTGATAGTATAATGATCGGGGCGTGGCAGCTGGCCAATAGCGCGCAGGCGCGGAGGAGGTGCATGCGGCAGGTAGCTAGGGAGCCGCCTAGGCGTCTCGTTCACTCTGACCGGCACGTGCCTCATCTCATGTGAACTGGGGGGATGTGGGAGCCTCTTCTGCCTAGGTGGTCGCGCTGACCATGCTGGTTTTACGGGCCGTCGCTCCGCCGAGCAGGTCCGGCTAACGTACGGGCACTACACTTAATGTGAAGTGAGCGTGGATTCAAGATGCTAGTGTAGGTGCATTTTGTAAGATATATATTTGCTGCATACTGTAAAAGTTCTGAAATTCAAAAATACATTTTGTGCAGCACTGGACAACACTGTGGTTGCTGGTTCAGTTCATAGCTGACTCACTAGATTACCCTGAGTAAATCCTGTAACCTGCATGCATGGTCCGATTATTGAGAAAAATAAATAAAATAAAGGAATGTAACGATCCGGGAGTACAGGAGACAGATGAAGAGAATTAGCCGTTTTACTCAGATTGCTGTGACTGGCTTAAAAAAAGTTCCTTTGGCTTATTCTGTGGCCGCTTCCTTAACACCAATCAGTCTCTGCATCTCCCTGCTCATCCAGGAGCAGAGGCAGCCTGTATGCCACTCTTTCTTCCGACTGTGAGCTGAACCAAGGCCAGGGTCCACATGCAAGACTCTATGGCAGTTACACATCAGGGCTAATGGATACAGTTACATATCAGGGCTGATGGATTCTAGCATCTGGGAGATGTGTCCAAAGAGTCTTGTAAGTGTTGTGTCTGACTACCCCGGACACAAACCCCACCCTCCAAATGCAGAGCTGCTTTTATGCCGACTTCTCCAGGTGGTTCTAGCCACTCCAGTATATCTCGGCAAGTTGAGGAGCGTCTCCCTCTCATATCTATTTCTAGAGATGCTGGACTACCCTCATTTCAAAACCCTTGTTCTGGAGGTAACACAAACTACATCTGTTCAAGGCATTCAAGGTGTTTGAGGTGAATTGGTGTGCCCTGCTTGTGAGCATGATCAAGGGATGTGACAGTATTAGTGCTAGAATAGTTCTCAGTCTTGTGTTCTTCTCCCAACCACTGTCACCAGTGTAAAGTATGGGGGGTCGGGACTTGAGAAGATGATGAATGGAATTAGCCACTTTAGCCCCTTTGGCTTCTTCTTTGGCTGCTTTTGCCACACTACTCTAGTGCTTTATATGACTCTATGCATTCCCAACTGCCTAACTCCACCACACCACACTCCTATGGGGGGAGAGGCAATCCATATATCACTCTTTGCCTTAGTTCCATGAACTGACCCAAAGCCAGGGTCCAATCCAAAATTCTCTGGCAGTTAGTGCATAAGGGCTGATGAACTCTATTAGATGGGAGACAAGTCCAAAGTGCTGTCTTTGTGCTGTGTCTGCACTGCCCAAATGTGTATGGAGCTGCTTTTATGACTACTTCACTAGGTGGTTCCACCCCCTCATACAGGTCTCAGCCACCTGAGGAGTGTGTCCCTCTCATGTCTGGACCCAGGGGAGCTACAGTATGCAAGCAAAAGGTATTTTTGAATAAGTGGACTGCCATTTAGTGTCGAAAGTGTAGAAAGAATGCTGTATAAAATAATTGTGGGTTATGGGCAACCTGTGTGCAGGTTTGTGTGCCAATTTGTATGTGTGAAAATGTGCATAGAATTTAAATGCCAGATTATGAGCTATAGGTAGGTCTATAGCTACCTTCTAACTCATAATACCATTAATGGCAGTGAGTACGGAAGATTGCTTCTGGTTTGCCTATAAGTCTGTACTTTTTCAAAGGGAAAGCCATATCTACTGGTAAACCGTGGATAGGCCTGCTTAATGTTTTAATACTGACCTGGCATGTCTTTAAATATCTGTTTAAATCTTCCCAGGGTTGCTCTAGCAGTATATGCAATGCGAGCATAAAGTTTAAAAGGCCACGCTATACAAATTATATATGTATGTGTATTTATAGTAAAATCAGAAAGTAAATAGACCCCATCACTTTCTGCACTTTATTGTGTTGTAGATTTATTTTTAAATAGATAAATTTGACATTTTTACCCATCAATCAACACTCAATATTCCATAATGACAAAGTGAAAACATGAATTTCCCCTTGGGATTAATAAAGTTTATCTAATCTAATTTTTCAGAGAGGTTTGCAAGTTTATTAAAAATCAAAACCTGAAATCTCTCACATAGAAGAATCCAGATCCTTAATTCAGTTCTTTGTAAAAGTTCCTTTGGCAGCAATCCTAGCTTCGAGTCTTGATGGGTTAAGTCAGCGTTTCTCAACCTTTAAGTATTTGTGACCTGAGTTTTTATAACAGTTTTAATCAAGCCCCCAACATTTTTTTGAAATGTAGATGCATATTTTATTATACCTACTTAACTTTTATCGACATTTATCTAACTCTATATTTATTGTTCTAGCATCAGAATGTAGTTTAAGTTAATTTGTTTTGGTTTCAACAGATGTTTTTTTCATATTTTTGATTCTTGTTTTCTTTTTTTCACATCTTCATTCCCCCCTTTTTGTTATTTCGCGCCCCCCTAGGGGGGCCACCCCGCAGGTTGAGAACCACTGGTTTAAGTCTCTACAAGCTATGAACACCTGGATTGGGGCAGTTTATCCTATTTTTCCTGGTAGATCTTCTCAAGCTCTGTTAGGTTATTTGTGAAGCGTGCGTAAACTGCCATCCTCAGATCTCTCTGCATATGCTCTGTGGGGTTTAAGTCTGTATGCTTCGGGTCATTATCGTGCTAAAAAGTGAACAATCATTCCAGTCAGCGGTTTAGTACACTCTGGAGCAGGTATTCTTGAAGGACCTCTCTGTATTTGGCTGCATTCATCCTTCCCTCAATTCTGAAAGTCTACCTGTCCTATTGCCGAGAAGAACCCCCATAGCATGATGTTGCCACCACCACACTTCACCATAGAGATGGTACTAGGCGGGTATTGAGTAGTTCCTGGTTTTCGGCAGACATAGAACTTGGAGTTCTACTGAAAGAGGTACATTTTTGCCTCATCAAACTAAAATATCTTTTTCTTCTTGCTCTCAAAGTCCGCTAAATGCCCTATGGCAAATTTCAAGCAGGAGTTGGGAACTCTGCCAATCACCCCCAATTGTTGTTGTGTGCTGCTGAGATGCTTGTCCTTCCAAGTCATGTATTCCAGTTACAGTATATTCTGATCTTGTGAGTCACTTTGAATAACACTGTCAAGCAAGTATATAGTAAAGATAATGCTGTACAATGCAGTGTGCTAAGTCTGCATAGGATTGGTGTGCCAGTGTGAGTGGAACTCTGACCTGGAATACCATGTTTATATTTGTATTCTATGGGTGAGACTTAATAAATGTGCTGTGCCAGTTCTACACAAGTTGGCATGGCTACTTGTGCACAGAGAGCAAGCCTCCTTTCATTTATAAAGCCACTGTAGGGAACATAGATAGATAGATAGATAGATAGATAGATAGATAGATAGATAGATAGATAGATAGATAGATAGATAGATAGATAGATAGGTAATATATAACAGATAGATAGATAGATAGATAGATAGATAGATAGATAGATAGATAGATAGATAGATAGATAGATAGATAGATAGATAGATGATACTTTATTAATCCCAAGGGGAAATTCACATACTCCAGCAGCAGCATACTGATACAAAAACAATATTGAATTAAAGAGTGATAAAAATGCAGGTATAACAGACAATACCTTTGTATAATGTTAACGTTTACCCCCCTGGGTGGAATTGAAGAGTCGAATAGTGTGAAGGAGGAATGATCTCCTCAGTCTGTCAGTGGAGCAGGACGGTGACAGCAGTTTGTTGCTGAAGCTGCTCCTCTGTCTGGAGATTATACTGTTTAGTGGATGCAGTGGATTGTCCATGATTGACAGGAGCCTGCTCAGCGCCCATCGCTCTACCATGGACATATGTCAAAGTCTGTATGTGTTTGAAATCGCAGCACGCGTAAGTCTTCATAGGTCCTAGATGATGATGATGATGATATACTTTATTAACCCCGATGGGAAATTGTCTTTTTGCATGACCTTTGGGGGTCAGTAAATAACTGTTTGTGTGGGACTACAATGCTAGCTGATTGCTTTCAGGGTATGTTTGTTTAAATTCGTAATGCTAAGGTGCACAATAGTGTGTGTGCGTGTCTGTATCTGACAAGGTTTAGCACATGAATGTCTGAATATTTGTATATTGTCAGGATACCAGGTTATTTATTTTGTTGTATATTTTTATTTGTGCTCTTCTTAGATCCGACAGCCCAGCCTTGAAATAAATCTTATAAGCTCAATGTACCAGTGCTGAAAGCATACATTGGTGTCTATACTCTCTGTTTCAGGTGATTGTGGGTGTTGGTGTCAGACACTTTGCTGTTTGTTACTGAGTCAGCCACTTTTCTACCAGTTTCATCCAAGTGTGAGTTATTGTGTTGTTCAATACAGTATAATGCTCAGTTGACTTGTATGTGAACAGCCTCGTGGTTGCCATTCTAGGGGTGCGCTTCACATCACAATACAGTTTTGAATTGTGTATATGTTGTGTTAGTATTAGGGTGTAGTGGCTGATCTATGAGGCCAGAAGCCATAAACCCAAAAGTTGAAATTCTAGCCTTTTCTGCTCTTAATTACCTGAGCAAGTCATTTCATCTGCTTGCAGTCCAGTTGTACAAATAAATATCTCTATAACGACTTGACCATTCCTCTGTACATGTCCATTCTTCCTATTACAGTTATATTTTCTATCTCAACCACCTGTTGGTTGTATATTTGCCTTTTTTGTTTTACAGATAATACTGTTGGTTGGATGGGCAGCTGTTGTGCTTTCTTAACTGCTGCCTTTCCAAGGTCATTGTATTTCATATGAAGTACTTACTCAGACAGGAGCTGTTTAATCTCCAACTTATTTTTAATAGCAAATAAAAAATAACATTTTCAGACATGATTATACCAATTCAAAGTTGTAGGGGTTTGAAGCCTGCGTGCAAAGCAGGAAACAGCCTGTGACTGGGCACCAGACCATTGCAGGGTTAACTGAGACTCTCATGGGGGCTAATTTAGACTGCCAGACACGTCACCTGTACATCAAGGGGTCCTGGAGGGTTGCAGTGGCTGCAGGTTTTTGTTCTGACCCAGTTGCTTAATTAGGAACAATCCTTGCTAATTACAGGCTTGATTTAATATCATGACTTGTTAGTGATTTAACTCCGCAATGTCAGGTCATTCTTAAATTGTAGATATTTTCCTTTCTCATGATTTCATTCCAAATGAGTTGAAGCCTAAAACAGATGAGTCATTTTCAGTTCTCTAGTTTCTCTTCAGTTTCCTCCTGAATATTTTATTAAATCAAATAGTGCATGATGAATACGCACAGGGGTAAATGGACATAAGCTAGATAGAGGAACCGCTGGTACCGTTGTCATTTGCCTCTTATCTTATATATAAACGTCTACGCGTGGAAGTGTGTGTGTCTGTCTGGCCCGGAAGTGAGAAGTGGAATTGAGATAAGGGCTCCACCTCCGAGGAAACAGAAACTCACTTAGCGGCTAATATACAAATGAAGCAAGCACATCAGCTAAATGGTACCCCTTTTTACTTTTCCTCCCTCCGCTAATACACAAGTGATGCAAGCACATCAGCAAAACGAAACCTCCTAGAAGGGAGATGCCCAGAGTAGTTCCTTTCAATTACCTGACATCTCTACATTTAAATTTTTGTTCTTCCGATTTCAATAGTTTCCAGGACCCCAGGCTTTTTACAGCATGGGCTTACACAGCTCATTGCTAATAAGAAGCAGTTAAAACCAGTAAATGCAGCTGTTTAAGACTAAAATAAGCAATGAAGGGTCAGTCAGTCATTGTCCAACATGCTATATCCTAACACAGGGTCAGGGGGACTGCTGGAGCCAATCACAGGGTGCAAGGCAGGAACCAGTCCCAGGCAGGGCGCCACCCCACGGACAATTTAGGATCGCCAATGCACCAAACCTGCATGTCTTTGGACTGTGGGAGGAAACCGGAGCAGACACGGGGAGATCATGCAAATTCCACACAGGGAGGACATGGGAAGCGAACTCAGCTCTCCTTACTGCGATGCAGCAGCACTACCACTGTGCCATCGTGCTGCCACAATGAAGGGTTCAAAATATAAAATTAAGCAGAACAATGTCACTTCATGAGCAATAAATGACTTCTAGTGGCACAATTGGATTGGAGCAAAAACCTGCAGCCAATGCGGACTGACGTTGTTTACCCCGATTTAAAGAATCTGAGTCTTAAATAGCAAATCAAGTAAATGAAGTAAATTAGCAGCAAAAACTGATTTTTAAATTAAGACAATGGTTAGAATGAAAACCTGTACCTCCAGGATTCAAGTTGGGCACCCCTGCTGTACATGTTGGGGATGTGGGATGATAAACAGTACTCAGAGGAAGACTCGTGCATATATGAGGAGAATATGCTAACACCACACAGAAAATGACCAGGCACAGGATCCAAACCCAGGTTAACAGATTCTTGAAGATACAGTTGCAGTCACTCTGCTGCTGAGCCAAGCATTAAAAGCATAATACAGTACGCCACTCAATTAATTTACTAATTGCAAGCTAAGTTAAAAATTGTTTGTTATATATTTGGCCAGTGCTTCAGTTAAAATATGTTAGTAAATGTGCTATGTACACTTGATACTGGTGTTTCTTATGAATAAAATTATTGGATGAGTTTCTTTATTCTGTTTCCATTTAATATCCAAAAGATATTATAGCCAAGTGCCTGGACAGGGTGAGAATAGCAGACATTTTGGGGGTGGCATGTGGCATGGGAAGGGCTACACAAGGCTCTGGTAGTACAAACCCTGGCCATAGCAGCAGGAGTTGCCATGTCAGTGTAATAACGTGCACATTACCTGGGGCTTACATGTTTGGGGGGGCATTAACACATCTACAAGAACAGCATGAGGGACATAAAGTAATAGAAGTGAGCTATTTTTCCTTGAGGATGTTATGAGTCAGCAAACTTGGCACTGGACAGGACTGACTGGACCCCCTTTAAAAAGCAGACCCCCACCTGCCTTTTTAAAGCTTACTTATGACTCGCACTTCTGGAAATGTGGTCAAGAGGACAAGCCATCCAATAAATAGTCAGGGACAGAGGACCCATTTTAGAAAGGCCCAGGGAGGCATTAAGAATTTATTATTTTGTCTGGATTATTGTTAACTTGATTTTCTATTTGTTTATACATTCCTCTTGTTTATTTGTTAATAAATACATTTTGTTTAAGACTTTGACTTCTTTGGAATTATTCTGGGTTTGAGTTGAGTATGAGCATTTCAATAACGTGTAAACCATTTCTGGTGATTGTGATTGTGAATGTTTACATTCACAGTGAATTCGGAAAGTATTCAGACCCCTTCACTTTGTGCACACTTTATTGTGTCATTGATGTGTTTTTAAATCAATACATTTGTCATTTTGGCCTATTAACCTGCACTTAGTAAAACATAATTATAAAGTGAAAGCATGTTGTCCGGGTCGGCATGGTGGCGCAGTGGTAGTGCTGCTTGCCTCACAGTTAGGAGATCTGGGTTCGCTTCCTGGGTCCTCCCTGCGTGGAGTCTGCATGTTCTCCTCATGCCTGCGTGGGTTTCCTCCCACAGTCCAAAGACATGCAGGTTAGGTGCACTGGCGATCCTAAATTGTTCCTAGTGTGGGTGTTGTGTGTGTGGGCTGGTGCCTTTCCCAGGATGTGTTGGCTGTGATTGGCTCCAGCAGACACCCGTGACCCTGTGTTAGGATATAGTGGGATGGATGGATGGAAACATGTTGTCCAAAAGTAGTTTATTAAAAATCAAAAACTGAAATCTCTCATTTATACAAGTATTCAGACCAATAATTCACTACTTTGTTGAATCCCCTTTGGCAGCATTTACAGCTACTTCTTGGGTAAGTCTCTACAAACATTGCACACCTGGATTTGAGCAATTGATCCCATTCTTGATCCCTGACAAATCCTCTCAGGCTCCATTAGATTGAATGGGAAACGTCTATATAAGTTGCCATCTTCAGGTCTCTCCACAGATATTCTATGGGGCTAAAATCTGGGCTTTAACTGGGCCACTCAAGGACACTCAGAGACTTGTCCTGAAACCACTCCATCATTGTCTTGTCTGTTTGCTTCAGGTTATTGTCATGCTGAAAGGTGAACCATCACCCCAGTCTAAAGTTGTGTGCCCTCTGGAACAGATTTCCTTTAAAGGCTGTATTCATACTCCCTTCAGTTCTGACCGGTCTCCCTTCCCCTGCTGCTCAGAAGCACACCACAGCATGATGCTGCCACCATCACGCTTCACCTTAGGGATGATATTAGCCAGGTGTTGAACAGTGCTTGGATTATACCAGACGAGGAGCATAGAGTTCTACCCAAAGAGTTCAAGTTTTATCTCATCAGACCGGGTAATCTTTTCTCTCAATCTCTTAGAATATTGTAAACTGTCATATGCCTTTTACTCAAGAGTGGATTGATGGAGTGCTTAGGTGATTGTGATCCTTCTGACAAGTTCACCAATCTCAACAGGGGACTTGTGAAACTCAGAGTGACCATTGAGTTCTTGGTCACCTCCCTGATCAAGGCCTTTCTTGCCCAGTTTGGCCAACCAACCAACTCTAAGAAGAGTCCTGGTGGTTTCAGACTTCTTCCATTTCACAATTAATGAAGTGACTGTGGGAGGCTGGGAACACTCGTAGCCTTAGAGAGAGTTTTTTGCCCCTGTCCCTGACTTATGTCTCACTTCAGTTTGATTGTCCATGTCTACAGTACAAAAAATTCCAAGGACTTCATGGCTTCGTTTTTGTTCTGACATGCAGTGTAAATTATGGACCTTAACCCTGTAGTTAGGATATAGCAGGCTGGATAATGGATCAATGGATGTATATACAGATTCACGTGTTCCTTTCTAAATGATGTCCAGTTTTCCAAAGGTGGACTCCAATTAAGCTCAGGACAGTGAAAGCTAGCAGAATGCTCCTGACCACGATTTGGAGTGTCATGGCAAAGAGTCTGAATGGTTAGGAATGAGAGATTTCATTTTTTTTATTTTTAATAAATCTGCAAACCTTTCTTAAACATGTTATTGAGTATCGATTCAGGGGTAAAAATGGCAAAGTTATCTATTTAAAATGAAATCTACAGCACAATAAAGTGTACAGAAGGTGAAGTGCTCTAAGTACATTCAGAATACATTATAAGTTCTTTTATCCAAAGCAGCTAATGAGTCTTTTCCATGTAGTGCAGTTCTTTCCAGATTTGTAAGGCTGTAGGGCAGGTGTAAAAGCTAATCTACACCCTTGTGGTTTATAGTCTGACACCTTATTATCAGGACAGCGTCTGGTTTGCACTGCTGTTTCCCCTTTCTGATGCCATTTGCACCTGACCCCACCCAAGTCATTCTGTTGCTATGCAGCATTACTTACACTGCAGCCACATGAGGGATGGAATAAGACAAATAAAAAGTCTAAGCTGGATAGATATCTTCTTGCATTATATATAATGCCTGTATATCAGAAATATGGAATAGAATTTTTGCTGCTTCAAAGTGGATGTATTCAGTAAGTTTTTAGGCTTTTATTTTCTAGTAGTGCTTTATGCCCCATGGCCTCTATTATGAAACGCCGGCACAGGCAACATATGTTTAAATATATACAGAAAACTCTTAAGCTTAGAACACAACTTTACATGGCAAATGTATATGTGCAATGTTTGTGAAGAAATTATTTCCAGTTGAAAAATACTGAACTTATGCTTTAAAGCAGGGTTCTTAAACTCCAGGCCTGGAGGGTCGCAGTGGCTGCAGGTTTTCATTCTAACCCTTTTCTTAATTAGTGACCTGTTTAACTTCTTTTGAATTAATTTGAATTGATTTGTTTTTGAAGATTTGTTTCCCTGAATTTTTTCATTGTTCCTCTGATTTGTTTTATTTCATTCCTTAAATGGCACCCAAACAGAAATGAAATGTGAAGTGAGAGAACAGAATAACTAAGTCAGGGCCCCAAACTCCAACCAATTTCACTCCAACCAATTCCTTAATTAGGCTCTAATCCTTGCCGTTAGTTAAACCCGTTCTTTAATTCCAAGGCTTGTTGCTGCTCTCATTGTGCAATAGCAGACATTTCCAAAATTGTTGATTTTCTCTTTTCTAAGAGCAGCTCTGTTAAAATGTTTTGGGGACCTGAGCAAATCAACATTCCTGAGACCTCCATCTTTCTTTATTTTCAGATATTGTATGATGGTCACAGTTTGCTGGTCATGTTTTGGTTAATTTTATCTCTCATTATTTTTGGCTGCCAATTAAGGAAAAAGAAACAATTGAGGGGTCTGAGTCTTCAAGAACAAGTCAATTACAATTATTTCAGAAGAAGTTAATTAGCAGCAAAAACAGGTCACTAATTAGGAAAAGGGTTAGAATGAAAACCTGCAGCCACTGCGGCCCTCCAGGACCAGAGTTGGGGACTTTAAGGTAATGTTCACATCTGACTACAGCAGTGGTTCCCAAACTCGGACCTGGGGACCCCTTGTGGCTGCAGGATTTTGTTCATTGGACTCTTAGCCCAATTAAATGAGATGATATTTTCCAGTTTCTGATTTTTGGAATCCATCCATCCATCCATTATCCAACCCACTATATCATAACTACAGGGTCACGGGGTTCTGCTGAGGCCAGTCCCAGCCAACACAGGGTGCAAGGCAAGAAACAAACCCCGGGCAGGGTGCCAGCCCACCGCAGTGTTTTGGAATCACTTTAGAAAATTCAAACTAAGTTTGGTAGATTTTTATTAAAATGTAATAAGCAGTTATATGAGGTAGTAGAGATAGTTCTTTTAAGCCATTAACAGTATTTTCAGCCTAATTTTCATTCTGCTTTTCCGGGTGTTCTGGTTATTTTATTGAGTCTGTTGTTGCCGATTTCATCATCCTTGGTGTCTGCTATACTGGCTGTTAATTGTCACTATTAGGGTTAAATGAAGGGAGCAAACTACATAGGAAAAATGGAAAATTAAAGGGAAACAACAAAAGATAGTTAAACATTTATAGGTTTAGAAAAAATAGAAATGTTTCTAAATGTCTTATAAATGTAAAAACAATACTGTTGTGTTGTTCTGAATGCAGAATAAGAGAAGAGTAAATAAAGACCAGCTAATTAAATGAGGTCAGTTGTTATCGATTATTATCACCGATTGTGAGTCTGGTTGGAAGAAAAACCTGCAGCTACAGTGGGTCCCCAGAACCGAGATTGGGAACCACTGGACTAGTGTGATAATGTGTTACATGTTGGTCAAGCATGCAAGTGTAAATTCTCCTGTCTTCTGACAATAAAACTTGAACTTCATTGATGGTTTGTTGCTTCCAACACTGACTTCCACCTTCAAGAAACCAAGCGATAGTTGTAAAGTGTGGGGAAATGCCCCTTCATGCATGGTAGGCATCGTCTCCATTGTCATCATCATTTTCTTGGTGTACCCAGGTTGCCCCTCAAATATTTTCCCTCCACTGTTGGTGGTCCTGGGCATCCTATGGGGGTGGGACCTGTGCTTCTCATATCAGGTGGCATCACCTCCATTCACAAATTCATTAGTTTTTCTCATCAGTACCTAATTATTCACTGCTTCTTGCTCACATTCCTGAACCACCTTAGTCTGTTACTCCTCAGCACACCAAATATTGTCATGGCTTTTTGTCAGTTCGACATTTGTGTTCCTCCCACTCCGTTATACTATATATACCACTGATCTTTCTCTTCTCCATTCTTGCCAGTTTCGTGTCACGTTCAGCTATCATTGGCGACAATGTCAGAATGCAGATCCTGGAAAGCAGACAAATGGGGAGATGCCACAGCAGTAGGTAAGGGAAAGCAACATAAGCTTTATTTCAGCCTGTAAACCAAAAGAGAAGCTGAAAAACATGCTTGAGATCGAAATAACAGTCTGTTTCTTAGTGCTTTCAGAAAAGAGAGGTGAAATTAAACATCCAAATGGAAGAACATCTCAAAAACAAAAAGGAAAATCACAGAACTCTTGCATACCATAGTACAAGGGCAAAGAGGTAATTGCCAGTCATTAACACCTACCAAGCGTTTATACTATGCGCCCAGGTGAGACCAGTTGCTAAAGCAGACTTAAGTCAGACCATCTGAAGGGTCTTCCCTAGGGTTTTGTCCTACTGGAGCCAAGAATAAAAAAGACTAAACAAATTCTCTGTGGAAGACAAACATCCACAGCTGGGATTTCCACTGCTGTCTAAAGGTACTGAAAAAAATAACATGAATTCATGAGGGGCAAGAAGCCCATCAAAGGTGCATCTCTATATGTATACCGAACAAATAATTTATTTTTTCTTTTTTGATAATATGCTGGAGAAAAAAATTGAGACGAGCGCTGAAAGAAAAGATTAACTGAAGAATTCTGCACCTACAATACATATCAAAAAGCAGGGGAGTACTTTTAATAGGCTTCTATTAAGAGGGATAGACCCTAGATTAATTATTTTTCTGTTGGAGTCCATGTGTTAAGAATATAAGAATAATTTAGATGTGTTCACGAAAGGTACTTTAACCTTGAAGGTATTTTTTATAATGGTGGACAACTTAATATTGGAATCAGGGCTGTCTTAATGGCATCATAGACCCCCGGGCAAAGTAGTGCACTTGGGCCCCTGTTTTGATAGTGTGGCGGACTGCCAGGGCCCTTAACTGGCCAGGACGCCCGGACCATGGAAAGACCGGGAGATAAGAGTATTTTCAGTACAGTTTCTCCCCTGGGCCGACATAGGGCAGCTCCTTTGGTTTCCATTGGGGCCACAGGTCTTGAGCATGGAAGCGCAACCGTACTGGGGCCCGTGGTCACCGCCAGGGGGCACATGGACTATTGCAGGACCCTATTTGGCAGCACTTTTTGCCACACCTGGAAGTGCTGCCGGAAGAAGCTTGTTGGGTACCTGGAGTCCTTCTTGGTGCCCTATAAAGGGAGCGAATCTACGGCCAGAGTCGGGAGGAAGAGGACAAAGCCTGAAGAGGAGTGGAGGCGGAAGGACTGGCGGCAAGAAGGGACTGTGATGGGCTGTGAGCATTGTGTTGTGTGTTGAAAAACTGTGCACATGACTGTAAATAAACCGTGTCGTGGGCGCAACACCTGTCTCCGGCCTGTCTGGGTCTGCATTGGCATTCACAATAGTGAAACAGAAACATACATAGGCATCAGAAACATTGTGGGCCCCTGTGCCCCTGGGGCTCCAGGCCAGTGCCCATACATTAGGATGGCCCCGATTGGAAATGCCTAAATTATCAGCCTTGATTTATATGTATACCCCACAATACTTACCTGTGTGACATTCACTTATCACTCATTCTTATCACAGGCGGTAATGGTTGAGGCTGGCTACCTCAGCATCAATACGTCTCAACAAGGACTGAAGCAGCAAACCTGAAGGTCAACACCTTAGCAAGGGCCTGAGGTTGCTATGCTCATGAATTGCACTCCTGTCAGGATGCCCGATTCGCTACCCCTGAAAGAGCTACACATTAGATAGATAGATAGATAGATAGATAGATAGATAGATAGATAGATAGATAGATAGATAGATAGATAGATAGATAGATAGTGTGGAGGATGGCCGGCTGTTTATCCCGGCCAATACCCCCAAGCCGCCAGGTGGAGCCCTCCTTGCAGCATGGAGGTCCCCAGAAGACCAGCAGGGCATCATGGACAATGGAGTTTTTATGCACCGCCCTGCTGGATGCCATGGGGCCACGAGAGGAGCTGCAGGGAGGACTGAAGAATTCTTTGTGCCCTATGACCAGGAAGTATCGTCATAGGAAGAGCGACGGGCTTCCGGGGTGAGAAAAGAATGGTTTACCCTGACCCGGAAGGAATAAGGACTTATGGACTGTTGGATTGGGAACACTTCCGGGTCAGGGAATATAAAAGGACTGTGGGAACTCCCAGGCAATGAGCTGAGTTGGGAGGCAGGGTGGCTAAGCGTCTGGGAGTGGAGGATTGGTTTATTGTTATTGGAGAATTGTGGAGAGGTGGTGCTTTGTGCACAATTATTATTATAATAAATAATTATTGGATTTTTATCTGGTGTCTGACGTGGTGTCTGAGGGTGCAAGGGTGCGAGAAAACCCTAATCTGTCACAATAGATAGATAGATAGATAGATAGATAGATAGATAGATAGATAGATAGATAGATAGATACTTTATTAATCCCAAGGGGAAATTCACTTACTCCAGCAGCAGCATACTGATAAAGAACAATATTAAATTAAAGAGTGATAACAATGAAGGTATAACAGACTACATATAACAAACTACCTTAGCAAAGGCCAAGAGCTGCACTCCTGCTCGGACGTCCAAAATAATTACTTTTGAAAGGGCTGTACAAATCAACCACATTAGCAATATGGCTGAGGCTGGCTTCCTCAGCTTCAGTTCCTTAGCAGGGGCCAGAGGCTGACTATCTCATTGTTACTCCCGAAAGGGCTGCTCAGTTACTCCTAACAGAGACCAGGATGTGCTCCTGCCATGTTACCTTTATTTGGTTTTCTGGTTGCTGCCTTGCAAAGAGCTAAACAAATAACAAGTCACACAAACAAGCACACTGGGGCAGATGATGTTAATAAAAAAGGCAAGTTTCAGTAATGTGATGTTCAAAGTTTAGTTTAATCATTACATATGTTTATTTAGAGAGAAACCAGTCATTAAATACTAGAAATCAAAAGAAGAAGAACTGAATGGTTCAGATCAATGTCCATACAGCAAGCATTACTTCAGTATAACTAACAAAGAGGTTTCCATGTAATTTAAAGAGTCCATTCTTAATCCAAGTAAAGTATTCACCACCATGGCGCAGCTTTAATCTCCTGGGTGCATTTTTATTTTGTAGATGATGCTGTTCTGTCGTCTTCAGAGAGTATACTCTTTCGGTGTGGCTTCAAAACTGCCCAGCACCCTCTCTCTCCCACACCAACGCTGCTTTGTCATATTAAAATCTGTGTCTTCCCTCCATTTCAAAAGCCATATGTCGTCTGCCTCTTCCAAAAGCTATATGGCATCTACATTATGCAAATAGAGAAGCTTTCTTTTATATCTTGTCTTGATGGCTGTTGTTAGTACTGTAAGTGATATCAGTCGAAAATCAGATGATTGAGAATTTCCCTTGGTCTTGCTCTTCTGTTAACCTGAATTTATTTTGAGCTAATTATGACTTACAAGTTAAAGAACAAGGCCCCTAGAAGGCCCTATTTCACATCTTCTTACAAGCATATACACTCTAGTTAGTTTATCGGAGTTTAAACATACACATTAGAATAGATTGTAACACATGTTCTTAAGGTGTGATTTACATATTTCTCAGAGTTTTTGTCTGGTTTTAATGCATCCTAGAATTTAACCCTCTCTTCAACAAATTGTTATTCTGGTAAATTTTTTTAGCTGGTGGTTTAAAAGACGAACAGATAATGGACCTTTTTTAAAAACTCTCGAAATTGGTCGACGATATCTTTTACCTCAAAACCTTTGTAAGTTCATCTTGTCTGTCTCATGTGGGATGTCATTCTCTGCAGCTGCTCTTGTCTCCTCACTGACATTATGCCTGTCAGGTTCTTTACACTAAACTCCTGCTTAAAAACACACAATGAATGTTTTCCCTTATGACCGCTGTAATATACAGTAGCTATAAGTCTTGGACACAGTTTATTCAATTAAAAGCTAAATCTAATTAATCCTAAAATAAAACACAAGTTACATATTATGAATCTCACTTAATAAACTGAAATAATTAACTGAAATCTCATTATCCAATTACATGGCTTTTCAGCCCAGCATAGCTCAGTTTGGTGTAAAATGTTACATTCAGAGGTAAATGAAAAATACATATTTCATAATTGAATATTGTCTGCTCCAGCCCAGAGATGAATAGTTGAAACAGAACAGAAACAATTTAGATTCTGTTATATGCTCTGCTTTGATTTTGCAGCCTGTAACTAGATTATCTTAAGAGACTATAAACAGCCATTCATTTTCCAACTTAGGCAAGAGTCTGAAAAGCAGGTCATTAGGAATTGCTTCTCTGGTTCTGGTAAGGCAGTTTGAGCAACAGTGGAATAAGTCTGCCATCTTCTGACAATGTCTAAACCAGCGGCGTCAAACTCCAGGTTTTAGGGCCGCAGTGGTTGCAAGTTTTCTTTCTAACCCTTTTCCTAATCAGTGACCAATGATAAGTAAATTCTTGTCCCATCATTTTAATAACCCATTTTTTAAGGATTCAGTCCTCTGAATTGATTCTTTTCTTCACAAAATGGCATCCAAACAGAAATGAGATGTCAAGAGATGACCATCTAAATTGTGGCTTCCAACTCCAACCAATTTCACTCCAACCAATTTCCTAATGAGTAGCCAATTCTTGTTGTTAATTAAACCCATTATTTAATTCCATGGCTTGTTGCTGCTCTCATTCTGCCACAGCAGACATTTCCAAAACTGTTGATTTTCTGTTTTTTCTAAAGAACACCCTCACAGATGTTTTGGTGACCTGAGAGGTCAACCTTACTAAGACCTTCACCTTTCTTTATATTCAGATAATGTGGTTAGCTGGTCATGTGGCGGCTCGTTTTGTTTCTCATTATTGTCTGGCTGCTAATTAAGGAAAACGAAACAACTAAGAGGCCGGAGTTAATTAAAACTAAAGCAAAAGAAGTTAATTAGCAGCAGAAATTGGTCACTAATGAAAAAGATGGTTAAAATGAAAACCTGCAGCCACTGCAGCCTTCCAGGACTGGAGTTTGACACTCCTGGTCTAAACTCTCTGTTCCTCCTAGACTTTCTTGGACCGTGTCTTCCGTGGCAATGGGGTGCTAAGTTCTGTGACTCTGGCCGAGGAAGTGGCCCGCTTAGCAGCCTCAGATATGTGATATGGATCGTATCCTTCAAACAAAGCTCTTCGAACTTTAGGAGTGGCGAGTTTAAGGGTGTGCTCAGTAACTGCTATGCACTGTGAAGCTTCAGGCACTTTCCAGATCACAGGTCGGTCATGATGAAAAGAGTGGTGCTCTTCCTTTGGATCTGCAAGAAAGAAACCCATCACTGTAGGCCAGAGGAACCTTGAAAGCAAACCCTCTCCCCTCCAGACACACACAGAGGCTCTTACTACAAGGTTTATAGGAAAAGGCACAAGGAGGGCACATGTTACTCAGAAGAATAAGGAATCATTGTCAAACAAATTATTACTTGCTAAAACTTCAACCCGTGGTGAAGCCACTGCCTTTAAAGTTGCCTCTGAGATGAAACTGCTGCCATCCATTTGGGATGGCTGCTGTTCCGGGTCTTTCCTCATCTTTGGCTGTGCCAGCTGCCGGACTCGTGCACTGGGCACCGAGTGCTTTGCTTGCTCACTCACCTGTGAAAAGACATAAAAATGACAAATTTACACCCAAAAATCATAGATTTATACCAACTGTTTCCTGTCCAGATCCACTCGCATTCAACCTGGCGGCTATTAATAAAGCCCCAGCTTTTCAACAATGGCAGGTGCCTGCCACAGATTGTCTGGGGTTCAACCCTTAACTCTTTCTTTAGCCCATTGTTTCACCTGGGCCTTTCTTATTGGTGCCTGTTACTGTTTGGGTATTGCACGTTTTTATGCATTTTATTGTTTCTGAGTTGTTATGTATTATATTTTCACATAATTTCTCTTATGTTGATATTCAGGTACTGTCACTTAACACCTACTTTTGTTCCATGTTTTTTGTTTGTGGATCCCTAGGAGGTCGGGCCACCTTGACCTCACCACTACTGAGCCCTCCCTCTGGCTATTTAGGTCAAAGCTTGTTTGACGCTCTGTTTTTTTGTTTTTAATTTATTCTACTCTGGTTTATGGATTCTTCATTGGATTTGTGTATTGGGACTTGATAGCGTTGGATTGCTGGTTAGACAACTTATTTTGCCTCATTTTTTCCTTTTGGAGCATTTTGTTTCACCTTTCAATTTCTGAATAATTAGTTTTGGTTTATAAGAATTATTTTGGTTTTGTATTTGCAAACCAAAGGTGTTTGTTGTGGTTTTCATTCCTTTTGGAGACATCAAAGTTATTTTAGAACTTTTAGAGGCAATTTGAACTTCTCACCCTTGCATACATCATCGGGTCTGCAGAAACGCTGCCAGTGAGCCACCTCTATGCTTTTTTTACATGTAGGTTGCTCCATCCAATATATGCCACCTTGTGTGTTCTCCTTTCTCCATGTCAGATTGATGTTGGTGGTATTCTTTGTATTACAAGTGTGAAAAACGGCAATGTAATTGCAGGCGAGTTTCTATACTTTAGTTTAGCTAACTGAAATTATTGAAGCACCATTACTTTTCAGATTAGCGTATGCACTGAAAAAATATGAGTGATTGTATGTCATATTTTTCTCGTATTATTGTATAGTTGCCTGAAGGATATTCACAACTGGGTAGGAACATGAAGTATGTCCTGTTGTGTGTGATTCAGTATATGCGCCAGCATTTCATTAAAGCATTTATCAAACAACCATATATACTCACGTATAAGTCAGGTCTTGAAACCTGAAAAAATTGATCATAAAATCAGACCCTGACTTATACGCCTGTTAAAAAATATGACACATACATTTTTTTTTTTACATTTTCTTGCTTCCTCCAATTTTGCATCAGTTTCTCAAACACGTCAAATTATGTCGCAGTTACCAATTTCTTTCGCCACTTCAATGTCTTTTAACTTAAAACCAGCTTCATATTTTCTTCTGATCAAACGTTCCATTGTAGATAAGGGATGCTCTTACGATAAAGGTGTATGGAATAGTTCGGTGGTCACATAGGCACAATACAGAGCAAAAAAAAGTCTGTGTGCTCCATGGTTACTCTCTCAGGTGGGTGTTAGCATATCATAATCTCTTGGACCAATAGCAAGAGTTTTCCCCATTCGACTTATATGACTGACATTATAAAATACCAGAAATTAGATGGTAAAATCAAGGCCGACTTATCTGCAGGTGAACTTATCTGCGAGCATATACAGTATTTGTTTCTTGTAAAAGTCATCTCATGAATTGTCAAGCAACACATTACATTTGTCGTTCCATTTTTTCAAAGAAATCCCATTCTTCACCAACTTTTTCCATCTCCACAGTTGAACTTCCATATGTTGTGTCCTGTTAGAAGGTAATGGAACACCAACCTCGCACCACACGTGTCTATTTTGCAAGTAAAAAAGGAATCTTCTTGATGTACTAAACCACGGGAAAATTATATATTTGTCAGTTGACACATTTCTACCGGTGTCTTGTTTCTACTGGTGAACTGTGCACCATTAGATGGATGAAATGGACAGATGAAATTAAACTTACCTCAGAATAGACAGACCGGTCTGGTAACCATTCTCTACTAGGAGGCTTAGCCTCGGCAAGTTGAATCACTCGGTTACTAGCCACAGCTTTCAACGCAGATTCGCTGACCACCCATATGGGAGAAGGTCTGGGATACATGCCAAAAAAAAGTGGACAAAAGATATAGAATATCCGGTTTAACCAAGTTATTCTGCTACAAATTCCTTCTGCTCCTAGTGAGTGCACACCAGAGCAGTGGAATTGGCCACTCCTAGTCAGAGGAGTCTTCGATTAAAGTCCTACCTGTCATTTTTGAAGCTTCTGTTCAGCTCTTTGGAATGACTCAGCCGTGCCAGTCTGGGGCTCAAATCTGGAATAAAGACATGGAGTTGGACATCAGTCATTTGTTTATACAACCTGCAGAAGCCATCAAAAGGGAATGGGGGAACCACGCATAAAAAGTATTGTCATTTCTTTATGGTGTGACCAAAATGTAAACACATATCCTTAAATTAAAGTCTCTTTAGTAACATCTCAATTATTTCTAATTTTGAACTGTGTGAGAAGAGGGATTCTTTTAAGTTAATAAAGCTCAGTGTTGTGCAAGTTCACACCTCACAAGAACTAGCTCAAAGTTCAGATCATACAGATTAAAATAAATAAATTCACGTTCATAGTTTACCATTTCAATTTTGAACTAGTTCATGAGAATAAATGACCCATGAGTTTACTTTTTTCAATTTTGCATGCCTTATATTAGGCTATTACAGTGTTCTTGAATAAAATACAATAATTATGAAGACTTTTTTTATTTAAATACATACATTTATTGAGTTATACTCAGCAACAAACACGTATAACCATATATCCTAATATCCTCCCGGTCAAAAAAGAAATTAAATAGATGTAAGTATACATATAAATTTCCAACCGTGTGACACAAATGGTGACTGTGGAACCAGCATGTAGGTGAACTAACCGATTACGCTGCCGGTCAAAATTCACATCACATATTTCAAGTCTAGTGGGGAAAATATAAAGTGGCCTTGCATAGTACAATGTTTCCCTAAAAGCGAACACAGAGCTTTACCGCGTGTTCGTGTCAGCTCAAACACCAGCATGCAGACACAGACAGTGCCTGTTTGATTTGACGTTTTTTTTTTCGAATAAAAATAAATGGCAAAAAATTTGTACAAATTAAATATTCGTAAAAAATCCACTATTTGTGCTTAGGTGAATACCGCATTCGGATTTGGCTCCACTCCTACATTACAAGGTAAGGCAAAATGTTTAATCTGGACCTAAACCAGATCCAGAATCTCACATAAAACAGAAACTAGCTCACATTCAAGTTCGTCACTTGCAAATACGTTACGTTAGCTTGTTCAATGAACGTGCTCTTTTGAACTAGTTGATAAAGCTATTGTAATAATCATAACCTGCATGCATATCTTTTTCCATATGAACAACTGTAGTACTAGGGTGTTATACCATGTTAGCCATTATGGATGTAGTGAGAAGTTAAGCAAAATGTCTTGCCTGAAGAAGGGTCCCGAGTTGCCTCGAAAGCTTGCATATTGTAATCCTTCTAGTTAGCCAATAAAAGATGTCATTTTGCTTGACTTCTCACCACATATGAACGACTGTAAACCTACTTTTGCCCACCCCTATATATGGTGCAATCAGGCCATGCCCAGGAGTGTCAAGACCACAACTGAGAGGACACGGCCCATGAGGTCAGCACAACGCATGTCCAGGTCCTCCCCTTCCGGCCTTTAAAAGGAGCTGCCAGAAGTGAAAAGTTTTTGCATTTGTCTGCAACCAAAAGAGGAACTCTGCCTATTAAAGGGTCCACTACACTTAACGCATGGGCAAGCTGGGCAGTTGCCTGAGGGTCCCACGAGCATAGGGACCACATGCTGTATGGTTTACCAATTAAGTATCATTTATATGACGAAATGCTTGTGCATTTCAAGGCTCATGTTATATTGTTCAAACGTTTGTGTTGATTAATCTTTGCTGTACAGCAGGTTTTTTAATGTTTAAACATATATTTTGTTGGAAATACCAATACAATAAATATACTGTATGTTGAATTATATCATTCCATTATATCATTTACATTTTTAATCCTGTGAGTGGCTATGTAGGTATGGGCCCCAGTGCACTGCTTTGACCGGGGGCCTATAATGCTGTTAAGACCACTATGTGCATCAAGTAGAACCAAGCTTGTAGAGAGAAGGAATTAGACTTTTTAAAATCAGCGGTGGGCTGGCGTCCTGCCCAGGGCTTGTTTCCTGCCTTGCGCCCTGTGTTGGCAGGGATTGGCTCCAGCAGACCCCCGTGACCCTGTAGTTAGGATATAGAGGGTTGGATAATGGATGGATGGACTTTCTAAAATAGAAGAGACTTTGAACCACTCAAAAAGAACATTATTGTGTTTAAAAAGCCTTACATGTTATCAGTACCTTCTGAAACTGAATAAAAGTAATTTCCTGCCTTAAAAAATGGTATCAATGTGGCATCACTTGTACAGATTGCACAAGCAAGGGCCTCCTCACATTGTGTACCACCTGTACAAACTATTTACATGATTTCAGTGCTTCCTACTGTTCTGTTCTCATTACTGCCATTGCACTCAAAACAATAACTGATGCTGCTCAAAATCTCTACCCACTTACCGTAACACCTGTTGGAATCGGGCCATTGTGGAGGTTCATCCAGCCAGTATACTGATGCCCTGCCACAAGACAAAGCAAAAGAATTTCCATCAAAACATATTATGGCGTTTATAGGGACCGGCTGATTTCATAACAGAAGTGTGTGTGTACTTTGTTGGCATTTCAAAGAATTTTAATCGTGTCTTTCAACTTTTGCTTACACTTTTGGCCACTTTATTATGTACTACTGTCTAGTATTGCACTGGGTATCAGATGCCTCCTGAACAGTCCCTTGAAGGATTCAAGAAGATGCTGGAAAGATTCCTCAGGCATTCGGGTCCATGAAAAAATGATTAGCATTAAACAGTTCCAGCAGATTTGTTTTGCAGCAGACTCTCATTCCACCTCATCCCAAAGGTACTCCTTTTGATCTGGGATCTAAGGACTGTGCCTGTCATTGAAGCAACTGTCATGTTTGTTGAACCAGCTTGCGATTGTGCTGTCAAGGTGTAAATGGCAGAGTCAAAAATGTTAGTGTGTTAAGGATCAAAACATTTAGTCAAAGGTAAGAGTCAGAGCCAAAAGTAACCATACCACCAGCACTTTAGAACATGTTTAAGTCTGGCAAGTTTTGCATAACTTAATTTATGGATCTATTTGTTTTGATTTCTTTGTATCTATGGATTACTTGGGTTGTTACTGACATCTGGTGAAAATTTCATGTCAGTGACCCCATTAGAAATATATTTACTGAGCAAAACGTTGATGCATTCAATACTTATTTTCCCAGCTGTACATCAGTGATAAGTGGTTCACCATTAAAATACAAATGCTCCACTCCCAGAACAATTCGATATCTCTGCCTTCTTCATCCTGGTCCTTCACCCAAACTGCTTGCAAGTTGAGTAGTCTATTGTGAATTTCAAAGTTGCAGGGTCATTTTGCAATTTCACCTCCTACAATGTTCTTGTTCCAAAAGACTGCAGGCGAATGATTACGGAGCAGTGACCTGGACTGTATGGATCCTCCTGTGGTAGATCACCTGGATCCACTGCAGTTTGTCTATCAGACAAAGATTGGAGTGCAGGATGCAATTATCTATCTACTCCACAAAGCTTATTCTCACCTGGACAAAACTGCCAGCACTGTGAGGGTTATGTTTTTTGATTTCTCCAGTGCATTCAATATCACCCAGCCTTCCCTGTTAAAGGGTGAACTCAGAGATATGGAGATGGATGAGCCTATGGTGTCCTGATAACAGACTACTTGTCGGACAGACCGCAGTTTGTGACTCCAGAACTATGTCTGGGATATGCATCTGGAGCACCACAAGGAACAGTCCTGTCTCCTTTTCTCTTCACTCTGTACACCTCTGACTGTAAATATAACAGCAGGTCACGTCACCTGCAGAAATTCTCAGATGTCTCTGCACTTATGGGGTTTATTGATTAAGGGGATGAGACAGAGGAGAGGAGTCAGGGGGAGAACTTTTGTTTCTTAGTGCAGAAAGAATTTCTTCATCTTAACATCTGCAAAACCAAAGAACTAGTTGTTGATATTTGCCACACTTAAGAGCCTCTGTGTCCGGTGTCTATTCAAAGACAGGATGTACAGGTGGGTCCACTCCTACAAGTACTTGGGAGTCCGCATTAATGATAGGTTGGACTGACCTTGGAGCACATAGGAACTATAAGAAAGTGCTGAAGAGGTTCTACTTCATTAGGAGTCAATGGGAATTGACACCCTTCACATCTTCTCTCTATGAAGACCAGGGCGATTTTCTACATTGTGGTGTTCTGGGCTTGTAACATCACGTCAAGAGAGGCTCTCAGAAACAACAAGCTAATCAAAAGGGCTGGCTCAGTTATTGGACACACTTTGGTGCCCTGGAGGTCGCAGCGAAGGAAAAAATGAAAACAAAACTGAGTGCCATTGTGAACAATGCTACCCATCCTCTCTCTGACACAACACCACTCAGGACTTTCAGCCAATGAGTCATTCAGCAAAGGTGTGTACAGAAACGCTATGGGGCCTCATTTATACCAACAGCTATACACCTATATAGTGCCTCACTGGGACTGGGACTGCCAAGTCAGATGTTTTATTTCTTTTTTATTTTCTTCCTTTTCCATTCATTCTGGTGTGTGTTTAGACCATAGTGTGTGTGTGCATATTTATTAATCTATTTATTTAAAGAACTTTTGTAAAAATGCCAGATTTCACCCTGGGAGGAAATAAAGTTCTATCTAATCTAATCTAATCTAATATTCAACAACGTTGAAGAGAAACGGATCTCGGTTTCCGTCAGGGAGAGCACAAGGGGATTATGCCTACCAATCCACCATTGAATGCAGTCGTGGATATCCAGATCACCAACTGTTGTTCAACTCAACGTTGCCCAAATTGAGCACCTTCAAGAATTCAAGCACCTGGGCTTGTTGGTATAAGAGAAAAAAGTAGCATGTAAAGCAGAGGTCCACAGCCAAATTGGCCACGCAACCTCTACATTTGCTTCCCTCAAGTGGTGCCTGTGGAAGACAACCAACATCTCCACCAAAACCAAGATTTGCATCTTCTAGACCAGGGGTCCTCAATCAAAGTCCTGGAGGGCCAAAGTGGCTCCAGGTTTTTGCTCCAACCCATTGACTTAATTAGAAAATAATGCTCCCCAATAATTCAATTTCATGGCTTGCTAGTGCTTTAACTCTGCCATGTCAGGTCATTCGTATATCCTAGATTTTTTTCCTTTCTAAGGATATCTTCCAAATGATCTGAAGTCTAAAATGGATGAGCAATACTCAATCCTTCACTTTTTTCTCCTCACTTTCCTTCCAAGTATTTAATTAAACCCAATAGTGCATGATAAATACACAGCGGTGTAAATGGTAACAAGCTAAATGGAGAAATGCTGGTCTTTTTTGTCACTTGCACGTTATTGCTAATTAGGAGCCATTAAAAACCAAGACTAGAGCTGTTTAAGACTCAAATAAGCAATAAGGGTTCAAAATCTTAACGAGCGAGACAACTAAAGTGAAGCAGAAGTGTTACTTGAGCAATAAGTGCTTCTTATTAAGCCAGTGGGTTGGAATAAAAACCTACAGCCATTGCGGCCCTCCAGGACTGTGATTGAAGACCCCTGTTCTAGACCAAAGTCATTCCTGGAGGGCTGCTGTGGCTGCAGGTTTTTATTTCAACCCAGTAGCTTAATGAGAAGCACTTATTGCTCAAGTAACACTTTTGCTTCAATTTAGTTGTCTCGCTCGTTAAGATTTTGAACCCTTATTGCTTATTTGAGTCTTAAACAGCTGTATTCTTGGTTTTTAATGGCTCCTCGTTAGCAATAAGATACGAATGACAAAAGAAACCAGCAGTTCTCTGTTTAGCTTGTTTCCATTTCCATCTGTGTGTATTTATCGTGCACTATTGGGTTTAATTAAATACTTGGAAGGAAAGTGAAGAAAAAAAAGTGAAGCACTGAGAATAACTTGTCTGTTTTAGATTTCAGATCACTTGGATGATATCCTTAGAAAGGAAAAATAAGTGTAGGATAGAAGAATTACTTGACATGGCAGAGTTAAAGCACTAACAAGCTATGAAATTAAATTATTGGCAAGAATTGTTTATTAATTAAGCAACTGGGTTGGAACAAAAACCTGCAACCACTGCGGCCCTCCAGGACTGACTTTGCCCACCCCTGTTCTAGACCCTAATCTTGACAATCCTCCTCTATGGATTAAAAACGTGGATGCTACTTAAGTCAGACCTGACCAACCTGGAGGTCTATCTAATGCATTGCTTACACCAGACTGTATAAGTCTCATTTCACGACCACTTGTGGAATAAGGATATTAGACGCAGACGTGAACACCAGCCAACGATCAATGAGCTGATTCAGAAATGACAATTATTATGGTTTGGCCAGAATTGCAGAATGCATAACAGCCAGCTACCAGACAAACTCCTCTGGCAAACGTGACCGACATAGTGGAAATAAATAAATAAATAAAATGTACTAAGCCAGGGGTTCTCAAACTCAGTCCTGGGGGCCCACTGGAGCTTCAGGTTTTTGCTTCAACCAGATTCATAAACAGTGACAACTGATAACACTGATCTCATTTAATTAGCTGGTATTTTTTTCTCTTCTCTTATTGTACATTAAGAAAGCACAGCAGCATGATTTTTAAATTTATAACATATTTATATTTTGCCCTTTCTCCGTGCAATTTGCTTCTTTCATTGTATCTTAATAATGCCAATTAAAAATGATCAGAGCAGACACCCAGGCAAACAACACTGAATCGTGAAAGGCTGCAACTAATTTAGTGTCAGACCCCCCTAATTAGAAAATAATAGTTTCATTAAACAATTAGAACACCTGGAAGAATAGAATGAAAATCTAAATGAAAATATTGCTAAAAAGAAAAAAAAGTATTATTCCCATTGAACAACTTAGTACATTTTGATATATTTTTTAACCATACTTTTTTTTTTCTAATTTCTATATTGTTCCCAAAACGCAGAATCCGGGAAATAACATTTAACTTGATTAGCACAGGAGTCCAATTTAAAACAGAAACTGGTTGGAACAAAAACCTGCAGCCACAGACTGATGTTGAGAACCCCTGATCTAGACATGACCACCCACTCATCAGGCGTGTTTTTCTAATAAAGAATTGGGCCAGTTCTCCCTCTTTAGTTGCAGCTTATATCCTCCCTGGGGAGTGAGTACCCCAGAAGAGTTAGAACAGGCAGCCATGTATCCGTCATTTGCTGTTAGCCCTGCCTGTTTTTTGAGTGTGTGCGTCTCTCATCTTCTGTTGCTTTTTCATCCTGTGAAGGATGGCCGGCCATTTATCCCGGCCAATACCCCCAAGCTGCTAGGTGGAGCCCTCCTTGCAGCATGGAGGTCCCCAGAAGACCAGCAGGGCATCATGGATAATGGAGTTTTTATGCAAAGCCCTGCTGGATGCCATGGGGGCCACAGGAGGGAGCTGCAGGGAGGACCGAGGGCTTCTTCATGCCCTGTGACCCGGAGGTTCGTCATAGGAAGAGCGACGGACTTCCGGGTTGAAAAAAAGGACTATTTACCCTGACCAGGAAGGAATAAGGACTTGTGGACTGTTGGGCAGAAACACCTCCGGGTCAGGGAGTATAAAAGGACTATGGGAACTCACAGACAATGAGCTGAGCTGGGTGAAAGGGTGGCAACGCGTCTGGGAGCTGGAGGATTGGTTTATTGATAATTATTGTGATTTATATGAGTATTGTGGTGGAGAGTGTGCTTTGTACACTATGGCGACAAAATAAAGTCAACTTGAGGACTTTTACCTGGTGTCTGGAGTCGTGGACAGGGGTTCAAGGGAGCGAGAGCGCCCCCTATCGTTCACAGTCCCAACACCATTTCATTATGAACATACCTGGGGAGGTTCTCCTGGAAATTCTTCTTTGGCTTTGCCAAGAGATCAATTCTAGTAGTAGCCATTGCAGATTGACCTGAAAGATCAGAGAATCAGAATGTTTTAAATAGCATACAGAAGCTATAAATGGAACCTTTGAATAAACTTTGTTTCTATGGCACTAGAACTATCACATCACACTTTTGGACATCTACAGCATTAAGAAAAAGTGAGATCACTGTATGCTTTACATGTGTAGCACATTGCGTTAGTGTGCAACCTTTAAAATCCCGCAAAGAACCAAAAACCAATGTAAAATTTCCAACAGAAGCCACAGGCGATGCCAAAACTTCAGAAAAAAAAATGATATAATGAAAATGAAAACAAAATTTAGAAAGTACGCCTCGCAGTTAGGAGACCTGGGTTCGCTTCCCGGGTCCTCCCTGCGTGGAGTTTGCATGTTCTCCCGTGTCTGCGTGGGTTTCCTCCGGGCGCTCCGGTTTCCTCCCACAATCCAAAGACATGCAGGTTAGGTGGATTGGCGATTCTAAATTGGCCCTAGTGTGTGCTTGGTGTGTGGGTGTGTTTGTGTGTGTCCTGCGGTGGGTTGGCACCCTGCCCAGGATTGGTTCCTGCCTTGTGCCCTGTGTTGGCTGGGATTGGCTCCAGCAGACCCCCGTGATCCTGTATTCGGATTCAGCGGGTTAGAAAATGGATGGATGGAAAATAGGACCCCAGAATAACCACTTGCAAGAGCCATTTGCTAGTTATTTAAGTTATATTAAATGTTTTCCTATATATTAGTGCAGAGTCTACAAGAGGTTCTTAAAACCCCCACAAGTTGAATTGAATTAGTATATTCTAACAACTCTGACCATAGATTAGTCTCAGTTAGTGACCTGCCTTGCCATGTGTAAGGCATGGAGGGCACATGGTTTTAAACCATGTATGAAAGTTAACACGTTTTATTGAACGAGCAGAGCCGTATGTTCAGAGCGTACTGAAGGCAAAGTAAAGCATATTCAAGTAGAGAAACAACTGAGGTTTGACAAGAAAAGCTAAGTTTAGAGAAGAAACATTTTTTCCCTTTTTTTCCTTTTATTCTATGTGTTGTGAAAAATCTACTTATGAAATAAGAGGCTTCCACAAGTAGAAAGGTTTGGGGACCATCCCCATATAACATCTATAGGACAAAGAAAAGACGCAGACTTCTTTTGCGATCAAAAAACATATATCGTGTTTTGACATTAGAACATTAGAACCCTCTAGACGAGAACAGGCCATTCAGCCCAGCAAAGCTCGCCAGTCCTATCCACTTATTTCTTCCAAGAAAACATCAAGTCGAGTTACATGTAACATTGGTTACATGAAAACATGGCATTTATATACAGACGAACAAAATGGAGACGGGAAGTGAGTTGACAGGAGATGACGTTGAAGCTGTGGGACGGATGCGACGTCATCAAAGGCGGACCGGAAGTGATGTTGTAACGGTGACAATGTTATCAGGAGGAGCCAGAAGTAACGACATATGAAAGGGCCAGAAGTGACGTCATTTGGGTTTTTCGGACGGGACGTTTTTGGCAGCCATCTTTGGAATCCATCAGCATGTAGTTACTTTTCTTCCTTTTGTCTGATGGAAAGAAAGAGAGATAGGCACCGTCACCGCATATTAACCCCTTGTCCAAAGATATTTCACTCACCTTTGAGCTTGTTGACTGCCCCCTAAGCACACGTGTGCGACAGTGTGTAACAACCATCCATCCATCCATTATCCAACCCGCTATATCCCAACTACTGGGTCACGGGGGTCTACTGGAGCCAATCTCAGCCAACACAGGGCACAAGGCAGGAAACAAACCCCGGGCAGGGCGTTAGCCCACCGCAGGGCGCACACACACACACACACACCAAGCACACACTAGGGACAATTTAGCATCGCCAATGCACCTAACCTGCATATCTTTGGAAACCGGATACACAGAGGAAACCCACACAGATACGGGGAGAACATGCAAACTCCACGCAGTCTCCTAACTGTGTGGCAGCAGCGCTACCCACTGCGCCACCATGCCGCCTGTGTGTAACAACCTTGTTTTCTTTATTCTTGTGCGGACTGTTTGCTTTAAATTTTCACAAAATATTTTAAAACAAACATTTGGAATGAGAGATTACTTTCGGCATGCATTTGACCCGTGCTTGATCCTGCAGCTAAACCACCATTGATTGATCACTCCAAACTGGCCCAGTGTGTGCATAAACTCTAACGGATGCCCTGTCCAGGATGGGGCCTGCCTTGTGCCTGGTGCTGCTGTAATTGAACTTCATGGGCCTGAGCATGTTATTGTAATATAAATATAATGCAATGTAACATACAGCCGATTCAGAAAGCATTCAGACCTCTTCACTTTCTGCATAACTTACCAAATCGTAGATTTCATTTTAAATGAATTAATTTGCCAAGTTTGCCCACCATTCTTCACTCAATGATCCACAATGACAAAGTGAAAACATGTTTTCAAAATGGTTTGCTGATTGATTAAAAATCAAAATCCCTCGTTATATAGGAATATTCAGACCCTTTGATGGGACACTTGTTAATTTTTCTTGAGATGTGTCAAGGACTTGACTGGAGTCCACCTGTGGCAAACTGTATTTTGACTGGACATCATTTAGAAAGGCACTCGTGTGCCTGGGTATATGAGGTCTCACAATTCCCACTAGATGTCCGTACAAAACCAAACCATGAAGTCCCAGGAACTTGCTATAGATCTCTGTGATCAAATTGCGTTGAGGTTTAAATTAGGGCAAGGGGATAAAACAATTTCTAAATCTTTGAGTGTTCCCAGGGGCACAGTGGCCACAAGAATTGTAAAATGAAAGATGATGTTTGGAACCACTAGGAGTTGGCTGAGTAACCAAACCGAATAACTGGGTGTTGTAAGGAGGACCATCTCAGTAGCGTCAGTTAGGTGTTTATGGCAGCGTGGGTAGACACTCTTGAGTCAAAGGCATACAACAGATTAAAGGACTCTGAGAGCCTGAGGGAAACAATTTTCTGGTCTGATAAGACAAATATTTAAGTACTAGTTGTGTAAACCCGTACTGTAAAAAGCCCGGGCTCCTAGAAACTATTGAAATTGTCAGAAAAAATATTTTAATTCAAAGTCGGTGATTTCGTTTTGCCAGACGTGCTCACCCCCCTTGTCTATCAGTGGCTAAGCGGGTTTCCCTCTCTTTTGTTTTTCCTCAGCGGTTTCACTTTGGAGACAGAGTCGCTTTCTTTCAGCTTCATGCTGTAGCCTCGTACTTCTTACTTCTTCTTGTTAACTTGGGGCCGCCTTGCCGGCTGTTTGAGCTTCATGCTGTAGTCTTTGTGATGGTGCGGGTTCAGTTTCATGCTCCCACCTCGCTTTTGGGAGCTCTTGATCGCGACACCATGGGTAATATAACCAGATGAGCTGTACAGAGAGGACACAACAAAGTAATGGGAAGGTGCAAAAAGGTCCAAGTGCTTTTATTAAAAACAACAAAACCTAAAACAGTGTTGAAAATAAATAGTGCCGTGTTTCTAAAAGTCAATGAATAAATAAATAATCCATTAAAAACCAGTGGAAAGGTGGAGGTTAAAATCCAATGAATAAATCTATAAAAACGAAGTTAAAACACTATGGCTGGATGCAGTCCTTTTAAACAAATCCAGGTGCCTTCTTCTACTGGCAGCTCCCCTGCTTCTCCCATCCACGCTATGTACCTATCCGGGGCTGAATTCTTCTTCTAGTCTCTAGCCCTTGGGTTGTCCAGTGAGCAGGACGCTCACGCCGGGGCTGCCACCTCCCAAGCCCCCTGACTCCCGCTACCTTTTGAGGCGAGCCAACCACCTTCTGGTCACTCCTGCTCCTTCAAAGCGCTCAACAGGAGCGACCACTTCTAGCTGCTCCTGAGTGTCGGCCTAACACTCCCAAGGGGCTCTTCTCCCAGCTGCCTGCTCTCTCTAGCGAGCTTGCCTTCACCCGCCTGCACACACCGGCTTTCAGCTTCCCGCCGTCTTCTTCTCCCTTAAACTCCGTTCACTTTCCCCTTTCTTTTTTTTCCGATCTGCACACGTGCTTCTACTATATTTATAATGGGGACGTGGCTCAGGTGTGGCGATTAGCAGTTCTCGGCGATTCCTCACCTGTGCTCATAAGTGAGGAAATGCCCGCCTCACACAGCGTCGGAGAAACGCTCCGGCCACACTACCACTCCCCTCTATAAACCACAAGTGGGGAGATTATCAATTTAAAACCTGGGCTTTCCTACAGAGCCATGGACCCACTATACCACAGCCTCACACTTCCGGGCTTCTAGAAACTCTTGAAATCGTCGGAAAAAATATTGAAATGCAGAGTCGGCGGTTTTGTTTTGTGGAGGTGCTCGCCCCCCTTGTCTATCAGTGGCTAAGCGAGTTTCTCTCTCGTTTGTCTTTCCTCGGAGGTTTCACTTTGGCAACAGAGTCGTTTTCTTTCAGCTTCATGCTGTAGCCTCGTACTTCTTTCTTCTTCCAACTCATTAACTTGGTGCTGCCTTGACGGCTCTTTGAGCTTCAGGATGTAGCCTCGCACTTCCAGGCTGGACAGACAGACACACACATTTCCACGCATAGGCGTTTGTATATAAGACTTGCTCTGAACTCCAAGTCCTTTATCTGGTGAAGACCAGACACTGCTCATCACCTGACTATTACCATCTCTATGGTGAATCATGATGGTGGGTGCATCATGCTATGGGGGTGCAGGGACAGAGAGTCTGGTCAGAATTAAAGGAAGGATAAATGCAGCAAAATAGAGGGAGGTCCTTGAAGAAGATCTGCTCCAGTGTGAATGCGTCCTCAGATTGGCCTGACAGTTCGTCTTTTCAGCATGGAGTACACAGCCAGGACAATGATGGAGTGACTTCAGGACAAGTTTCTGTGCGTCCCTGAGTAGCCAGAATTAAACCTAATAGAAAAAAATCGTTGGAGAGACCTGAACATGGCAGCTTACAGACACTTCTCTTCCAATCTAATGGGTCTTGAGAGGATCTGACAGAGAGAATGTGATCAACTGTCCAAATCCAGGTGAGCAAACTTTATAGAGACCTACCCAGCTGGAATTGCTGCCAAAGGGTCTTCTTCAAAATACTGAATCAAGGGTCTGAATGTTTAAATGAATGGGACATTTTATTTTTTCTTTTTCTAATAAATTTACAAACCTTTCTGGAAGCATGTTTTCACTTTGTCATTATGGGTTATTAGGTGTAAATTGATGGGCAAAATTTCGGATATTCTCATTTAATAATTAAATGTACAACATAATAAAGTCTGCAGAAAGTTAAAGGGTCTGAAGACTTTCTGAATCATCTGTACGCCTGTCATTTCAATAAGCGTGTAAATTTTCAACATTTTCAAATTTAAGCTGCACTTCATTTAAAAACTTTACCTCACAGAGAAATTCGAAAAGCATATGTGGTTTCAGCACACAGAATGCCATATGATTCGTGTACTGTATTTCTACCCTTGGCACAACTGTTTTTTTTTTTGTTGACCTGGGTATTGATGTTATTTTAACACAAGACTCAATACTACAAAAATCTTTCATTAACAAAAATGTGACAACTGACTCTTTGATCAAGTAACTAAACAAATTGTAAATGCCCCAAAAAGATAACTGAGGTCATGAATGCTTCTGATTGTTATGCCATGTGTACATTGTGCAAATTATTAATTAATATCACAATATGTCGTTAAACTGAGCTATCTTGAACTTAGTTTTCCATCCTCCTTGTAACCTCAACACGTACAATACTCCATGGCCATCCCAGACAACTGACCTCAACACAATTCAGTACAAATCAGAGATTTAGCAGCAGCACCTAAGCTGACAGAGTGGTGGTAAGGAGACCAGGGTTCGTGTTCCTGGTCCTCCCTGCATTGAGTTTGCATTTTTCCTCCCAAAGACATGCAAGTTAGTTAGACTGGTGATACTAAATTGCCCAGAGTGTGTGGTTAATAATAATTCTTTAAATTTTTATATAGTGCTTTTCTCACTACTCAAAGCGCTCAGCAATTGCACGTTAAGGGTCGTGCTCAAGGGCCAAACAGAGCAGAGTCCCTTTTGGTATTTACAGGATTTGAACCAGCAACCTTCCGATTGCCAGTGCAGATCCCAAGCCTCAGAGCCACCACTCCACTGGTTGGGGTGTGTGTGTGTGTTTAGCCTGCAATGGACAGCCACCACGTCCAGGGCTTAACCCTGCCTTACATGCAATGCCAGCTAAGATAGCCTCCAGCAGACCCCCATAACCGTGTTCAAGACTAAGCAGGTTAGAAAATGGCGGACCGACTGACCTAAACTGACATTTTTCACCCCCTCCATCAACACAGCTTATGGCAGAATCTCTCATGGATGGATGGTGTTCCATCCTTCCAATGCAATTCTAGGAGGAGGAGGAGGAGGTTGGGGGCATGTGCTGATAGCACGATGATACACCCACCTGGATTGGGACTCGAGTGCAATGGGTGACAACTCAGCACCAAACTGGAACAGTGGGAGGTGTTTTTTAGGGTGGCTGGAGTGCCAATCCTGCAACCAACCCCCAGGTTCTCCATGTACAGTAAGTTGGAGGAGCTGCTTTTAGGGCTGGATGCAGATTAGCATCATACCCAGGATTCTAGACCCTTGGAAAATCTATGCCAAGGCACAAAGAAGCTGTCCAGGTGACTTTTGGTGGTCCAAAGCCATATTCGGATAATTTACAGGGTTATTTTCACTATTTCTGGAGGCTTTATTTATACATTAAAAACGGTTTGTTCCCTCATAACTCCAGAGCTCTGGGTTCAAATTCTGTCCCATATGGAATACTGTATGCTTATTTTCTATGAAGGTTTTTCATTCTTCAGTTTTCCTCCGACACCTCAAAGGTAAATTGTCCCTGTAGGAGTGAGAGTGTGCCCTGAAGTAGACTGGCACCCTGTCCAGGACTGGCACTCTCATATCCCTGAATTGGATTAAGCAGGCTCAAAAACAGATACTGTAGATGGACAGATGATTATTTCATGGATCAAGACAATGTTCAATCACGGCTGAACGTGTATGTGACTCATGCACATTTACCTCATTATGCTGTCAAAGTGTGCACCTTTCCTCTGCCCCCTTTGTAAAATATCAAAACTGCTAAAGAGTCAGAACAAAAAGAAGCACATGCTGGCACTGCCATCAGGCCTGCCGCAAGTGAGATCAAATTTCTGGCCCTTGAATGAACTGCAACCACAGTAACAGCCACTTTAAAATAAAATCTACTCCCAAATAGAATAAAGAGGATTCCTAAGAGAGAAGATAAGCTTAAAACTTAATATTAAAGCAAAACACAAAATTTGCTGGTGGTGTATTGGTAGCACTACTGCCTCGAAGTATGGAGAACAGGGTTCATATCCAGCATCCTCCCAATGTCTGCCTGGTTTTCCTCCGTGTGGACCAGTTTCCTCCCACAGTCCAAAGACGTGCAGGTTAGCTGGATTGGTGCTACTAAACTGGCCCTGCTCTGTGTGTGTGTTCACCCTGTGATGGTCTGGCACCCTGTCTGGGGTTTATTCCTGCCTTGTGCCCAGTGCTTTCTGGGATAGGCTCTAGCACCCACCCCCATGACCCTGTTCAACACTACGTGGGTTAGAAAATGACTGACAAAATCTGATGAAATACGACAGTCCTATCTACAACTATACAGACCAGCAATTAAACAAGCAGTCATATACTTAAATGCACACTCAGATCCACGCCATTTCTTTTAATTTCCAGGAGGAAAATTAGGTAAATAGGAGAAGTCCATCTCATTGTGATAAACAGTAAATCCAGAAGTATTCTATCCTGAGTAAGACCTTATAGCTCAAAAAAGCCTCAGGGATTTCAGACTTTTTGGAGCTGGTGAAGAAGGGAACCACCAAAGGAAAAAAACCTGAGCAGCCATACCACCTGCACTTCAGAAATGGCCATCTACAGTACCTGAAGCTAAGCAAGTTCAGGCCAGGCCAGTAGGATAGGAGGCCATTTAGAAAAAGCTTGGGTTGCTGCTGGAAGAGGTGTTAGTGAGGCCAGCAGGGGGCGCTTACCCCTGTGGTCTGAATGTGGATCCCAGTATAATGACGGGGACTCTGTGCTGTAAAAACGAGGTCCTGACTATCCATGTCTCTGGGCATCCTTCATAAAAGGTAGGTTGTATCCTGAGGTACTGGCTAAATTGCCCACCATGGCCTAGTCATCATCCGCTGTCTCTGATTGGCTAACTGTCTCTCACCACCTCACCACCTCACAGCTCATTTGTGCTGAGCATATTGGTGCAAAAATTGCTGCCATCACATCATCCAGGTAGATGCAGCACATTAGTGTTGTCTGAAGGGGCTCCACGCTCACTGTGTAAAGCACTTTGAGTGTCTTGAAAAGTGTGATATAAATGCAATGTTTCTTGACTTTCACTGATAACGTATGATAAAAAAACAAGGAAGACTTTGGATGACGGTTTTCTTACTTTCTTTCTTTTTTTTTGTTATACAAAGTTTATTGCTCCTTCTACTTATATTTCAATCCATTTTGTTGAAGTGGCTCCCTTCTCACCATGTAAAGTGCTTTGAGTACCTTGAAAAGCACTATATAAATGTAATGAATCATTATTATTATTATTATTATTATTATTATTATTATTATTATTATTATTATTATTATTATTATTATCATCTCAGGAGCAACTGGCCCTTCTTTATTCAACAAATTATTAACCAACAATGAACAAACAGAAACAAGCGAAAAAATGACAAAATAAATAATAAACAATAGTTACAACAGACTTTTTGGACAATTTCTCTCCCTTCCTGTTGCTGATACTTTTTGTGTTAAGAACTGGTCAGAATAAGACTCACTGGAAATCATAAAGTAATGGACTGGTAAACAGGATTAAAACAGCTCAGACACAATAGTCCATAACAATCAAAAAAGTGAAACAGAGAAAAGGACTTCCACCAAGTAGTGTACAAAAGATACAAGATGAGCCGCAGACCAGACAAGAGGGTCTCTGACCCCCCCAGCCTCAGTAGGTAGGTATCAGTAGGCCTCATTAAGGCCTTGGAGCCATAATGAATTACACTTAAAGTTGTCACCTGTTACGCGGCTGCACTCGGATCTCAATCCAAGTGGTTCACTGTGTGGTGAGCTGTAATCAGTGCATGCTCCCAATCTATACCCCTTCATAGCAATTTTTGTAATTTTACTTTAAGATTAAGTATTATGTTCATCTCCTCTCTTTGGTGTCATCTTTAACCTTGGATGAAGTCCAGCAGGGCTTTATGGCTCATGTATATCAGTGACGTAACGTCTCTCTATTTGATGTGAGAACTACTTCTTTTAATTTTCTTATGCCCAGTGGACACCTCATTTGTGAAAGGGTTCAGAGCCCAGACCACCATGGGTGGACTACCAGTGCATCGCAGGGCACACAGACTTATGCCTGTCCAAACATGGCAACATTCTGAGATTCAGACAGACCAGACCATTGAGAAAGTCTCCAAATGAGACCCACACAAACACAGGGGGAACTTATAATTCTCATATTAAACTGGGCCCTGGGCATGTGAACTGGCAACACCAGCTGCTATGGGACCTGAGTAACATTCCATCATTGAACTCGTCTGTGTAAAAGTTGCACCAGTTAAGGTGGCAGCAGGATATTATGTTTTAGAAAGCATGAAACATTAATAAGGCAAACTGTAGCATCTATGCTTGTAACAGGCTCTTATTAAATGTCATTTTATTCCACCACCAATGAAAATGTATTACTGAAGTGCATTGCATTCACCAAAGAGCCTGCGTTATTGTAGGCAGCAAGAACCCTTTTAAAATTAGGAACTCACAGGGATTTCACAAATCTGTTTTAATCTATTCACTCTGTCACCAGTTATTGATATATTCTAAACAAATAAAAGTTCTTTCCAGATCTTTCATATAAATGGTTCTTTTGGGGACCCAAAATGGTTCCCCTGTAGCATCGATGTGAAGAGACACTTTGGCCCTTTTATTTTTAGGAATGTATACCCCTTGGTCCAGGCGCTGCACTACACGGTTTATTCTTCATAGTCGGGCACGCGTATAAAGAATTGTGAATTCTCGTCGGACCAAAACACACTCGTGCGTGACCTGGTCCTAAGATGGACTTGTGCTCCCAGGCGTACTTTACTATTCTGTAATGAAGGCAACGCTGTCGGAAAGATCACGTATTATATTAATTTACCTTTAGCAGCCTCGCTTTAACAAGATATCAATACTCCCTGTGTAAAACTATTATTCAATGATAACACATTTTTGTCAAAATCTTTCTTCTGTTAATTTAGACACAATGTTGCTGTCAAACGAGTAAAGCTATGCCACTTTAAAGGAACAAGTAAAGTATGTATCTTCTTTACCGCACCTTTTTGTGCCGAAAGAGAAATCCACACGAGCTCTTCTCAGCCGCTCCAAGACCTTGAGCTTCCTTTACTCCTGTAGCCGGCAATTCGGTGTGCGGGTCGGGCGCATTGCACCCTGAGGTCTGCTCTCCGCACTGTGTTTGCTCAGGTCCCTCACCTGGTTGCCATGGAGACGGACGCGCTCACCTGTTTCTGACCACACTTGCCGCTGCCTAGCAACCGAAGCAGCACTTCGCGCGGCTGACCTCGTGCTCTAAGTGCGGGGTTTGAAGTTTGGTGGCTGCGGGGAGGAGAAAAAAAGTGCAATCGCACACATGGTGCGTGATATATAATGACCGAACACTAAACGGCTTACCAGAAATACTGACAGAGTGTCACTTCACTGATGTCCGGCTGCCTTACAACCTCAAGGTAAATTGCAAAAGGAGTGGGGGGGCTGCATTAAGCTCCTTAGATAGCGAACCCTGCCAAGGTACATCAGGCATTTAGATATCAACTGGGAGTCTGGAAAGAAAGCTGAAACTCATTTTTATCATGACTTATCCTAAATTGAGCCGCTTACTAGCAGGTTTATACTACAGTTTTAAAGATATGTCTTGGGTTTTGTAACTTAATGCTTTGCTGATTTCTGTTGCTTTATTTTTAAGCCTTTAGTTCTATCAAATTTGCACTATTCATCCTTACTAAATGTAAAAGTTTTTGTTTCTGTTGAATAAAATGTAGAACATATTCAAGTCAAGCCAGGTGGGCTTTATTGTCATACCACCTACATACATGCCTTGGTACATTATAGAGTGGTATTAAATTACCTCTCCTACAGCCACAATGTAACATTAGATTAGTTTAGATTATACTTTATTTGTCCCCAAGGGGAAGCTAAAATTTTATAGAAGCTAAAACGATTATATATACAAATAACAAACCCCCAAACACTCCGGCTTGGATAACCGAGAGCTGCTGCTGTACATATCAGTCTTGTAGGTGGCAGTAAGATCAGGTCAGACCTTTTTGGATTGTACCACAAGTTTATACAACTCAGTCAACATTATTTTGGACCCAGTGGCGAGACTGAAAAATAATGCAAAATTTGTTTTAAAAAGCTGCATAAAATTATTCATTTTCTCACTGTTATAATTAAAGTGCAGTGTTAAGCTGCTAAATTGCATACCCCAATACCATGTGACAAAGTTTTCCTATCTTTCCTCAAAGATGGCCGTAGTACTGTATGACAGCAGCACCTGCCTTAACTTCTCTTTCATGAACATCCTGATAAAGCTGTGTGCAATGTGATGGACAGACTATCTACTTAGCAGGAGTGGTGTTTCACCATTTTAAAAGGACACCACACTCACTTTCCATGTTTTCCACTTTTTATATTCCGTGCTCTATTTTGTTTTTTGTAAAATCATTTTTGAATCTTGCAACCATTGGTGCTGTAATTTGGATACACAGCACTGTTTCTTTACCAACTATACATGTTCTAACACAATAAGAGCTGCCCTTCAAAATGAAACGTAGGCTATGGGTCTTATATCACAGGTGGGCGCACGGTGCCTCGATCAGGTGGCCACCACAGAAGAAGAAAAGAAAGACAGCAGAGAAAAGTAGAGATTAACAAAGATTGGAAATCCCTGAAGAGTATTATAATTGTATGACTTATGTCCAAGACATATGGCCTCAGTTCGATGATCGACTTTGTGGTCGTGTCGTCGGACTTGCGGCCATATGTCTTGGACACTCGGTGAAGAGAGGGGCGGAGCTGTCAACTGATCACCACCTGGTGGTGAGTTGGCTTCGATGGTGGGGGAAGATGCCGGTCAGACCTGGTAGGCCCAAACGTGTTGTGAGGGTCTGCTGGGAACGGCTGGCAGAGTCCCCTGTCAGAAGTAACTTCAACTCCCACCTTCGGCAGAACTTTGACCACGCCCCGAGGGAGGTGGGGGACATTGAGTCCGAATGGGCCATGTTCCTTGCCTCTATTGTTGAGGCGGCTGACCGGAGCTGTGGCCGTAAGGTGGTCGGTGCCTGTTGCGGCGGCAGTCCCCAAACCCGTTGGTGGACACCGGCGGTGAGGGATGCTGTCAAGCTGAAGAAGGAGTCCTATAGGACCTTTTTGTCCTGTGGGTCTCTGGAGGCAGCTGATAGGTACTGGCAGGCCAAGCGGAATGCGGCTTTGGTTGTTGCTGAGGCAAAAACTCGGGCATGGGAGGAGTTTGGAGAGGCCATGGAGAACGACTTTCGGACGGCTTTGAGGAGATTCTGGTCCACCATCCGGCGTCTCAGGAAGGGGAAGCAGTGCAGTGTCAACTCTTTATATGGTGGGGATGGTGTGCTGCTGACCTCGACTCGGGACGTTGTGGGTCGGTGGGGGGGAGTACTTCAAAGACCTCCTCAATCCCACTAACATGCCTTCCAATGAGGAAGCAGAGCCTGGGGACTCTGAGGTGGGCTCTCCCATCTCTGGGACTGAAGTCACCGAGGTGGTCAAAAAGCTCCTTGGTGGCAGGGCCCCGGGGGTGGATGAGATACGCCGGAGTTCCTTAAGGCTCTGGATGTTGTAGGACTGTCTTGGTTGACACATCTCTCCAACATTGCATGGACATCGGGGACAGTGCCTCTGGATTGGCAGACCGGGGTGGTGATCCCCCTCTTTAAAAAGGGGGACCAGATGGTGTGTTCCAAATATAGAGGGATCACACTCCTCAGCCTCCCTGGAAAAGTCTATTCGGGGGTTCTGGAGAGGAGGGTCCGTCGGATAGTCGAACCTCAGATTCAGAAGGAACAGTGTGGTTTTCGTCCTGGTCGCGGAACAGTGGACCAGCTCTACACCCTTAGCAGAGTCCTGGAGGGTGCATGGGAGTTTGCCCAACCAGTCTACATGTGCTTTGTGGACTTGGAAAAGGCGTTCGACCGTGTCCCTCGGGGAATCCTGTGGGGGTGCTCCGGGAGTATGGGGTACGGACCCCCTGATAAGAGCTGTTCGGTCTCTGTACAACCAGTGTCAGAGCTTAGTCCGTATTGCCAGCAGTAAGTCGAGCCCGTTTCTAGTGAGAGTTGGACTCCGCCAGGGCTGCAATTTGTCACCGATTCTGTTCATAACTTTTATGGACAGAATTTCTAGGCGCAGCCAGGGTGTTGAAGGGGTCCGGTTTGGTGGACACAGGATTGGGTCACAGCTTTTTGCAGATGATGTTGTCCTGTTTGCTTCATCAGGCCGTGATCTTCAGCTCTCTCTGGAGCGGTTCGCAGCTGAGTGTGAAGTGGCTGGGATGAAATTCAGCACCTCCAAATCCGAGACCATGGTCCTCAGCTGGAAAAGGGTGGAATGCCCTCTCAGGGTTGGGAGTGAGATCCTGCCCCACGTGGAGGAGTTTAAGTATCTCGGAGTCTTGTTCACGAATGAGGGAATAATGGATCGTGAGATTGACAGGCTTATCGGTGTGGCATCCGCAGTGATGCAGGCTCTGCATCGGTCTGTCGTGGTGAAAAAAGAGCTGAGCCGTAAGGCAAAGCTCTCAATTTACCAGTCGATCTACGTTCCTACCCTCACCTATGGTCATGAGCTATGGGTAGTGACCGAAAGAACGAGATCGCGAATACAAGCGGCTGAAATGAGTTTCCTTCGCAGGGCGTCTGGGCTTTCCCTTAAAGATAGGGTGAGATGCTCAGTCATCCGGGAGGGACTCAGAGTAGAGCCGCTGCTCCTCCGCATCGAGAGGAGTCAGATGAGGTGGCTCGGGCATCTGATCAGGATGCCTCCTGGACGCCTCCCTGGTGAGGTGTTCCGGGCACGTCCAACCGGGAGGAGGCCCCGGGGAAGACCCAGGACACGCTGGAGGAACTATGTCTCCCGGCTGGCCTGGGAACGCCTTGGGATTCTCCCGGAAGAGCTGGAAGAAGTGGCCGGGGAGAGGGAAGTCTGGGCCTCTCTGCTCAAGCTGCTGCCCACGTGACCCGACCTCGGATAAGCGGAAGAGAATGGATGGATGGATGGATGGACTTTACAGTCTATTAGGAGTACAACTAGAATGCAGCCACGGAAAAGCCAATTTAAAATAATGGATTTTTAGCAGTTTTTTAGCCTGCTGAATTTTCGTGTCTGCATAGGTTTCCTCCGGATACTCCGGTTTCCTCCCATACTCCAAAGACATGCAGGTTAGGTGAATTGGTGATTCTAAATTGTCCCTAGTGTGTGTTTGCTTGGTGTGTGTGTGTGTGTGCCCTGCAGTGAGCTGGCGCCCTGCCCACGGTTTGTTTCCTGCCTTGCGCCCTGTGTTGGCTGGGATTGGCTCCAGCAGACCACCGTGACCTTGTAGTTAGGATATAGCGGGTTGGATAATGGATGGTATGGACGTATTCCAGGTTTTAGGTGCATAACAGCAAATGGCCGCCTCATCACTTCTTTTTAGTTTGGCTTTCGGAATTCTAAGGAGACCATCATTTGAAGATATGAGATTACGACCTGAACTTTAAGGCACGGGTGTCAAACTCCAGTCCTGGAGTGCCGCAGTGGCTGCAGGTTTTCATTCTAACCCTTTTCCTAATCAGTGACCAGTTTTTGCTGCTAATTAACTTCTTTTGCCTTAGTTTTAATTGATGAGTCTCAGGCACCTTAGTTGTTTCTTTTTCCTTAATTAGCAGCCAAACAATAAGGAGACACAAAACAAGCCGCCACATGAGCAGCTCACCACATGATCTGAAAAGGTGGTGGTCTCAGTAAGGTTGGTCTCTCAGGTCACCTAAACATTTTGACATTGGTGTTCTTAGAAAAAACAGAAAAATCAACAGTTTTGGAAACGTCTGCTGTGACAGAATAAGAGCAGCAACAACCCATGGAATTAAATAACGGGTTTAATTAACAGCAAGAATCAGCTTTTCATTAAGAAGTAGAATTAAGAAGAACTGGTTGGAATGAAATTGGTTGGAGTTTGAAATCCCGGTTTAGCCGGTCATCCGCTGGCTCATTTCACATCTCATTTCTGTTTGGCTACCATTTCATGAAGAAAGGAATAAATACAGAGGACTGAATCCTTACAAACAGGGCTATTAAAATGAAGGGAAAAGAAGTTAACTAGCAGTAAAAACTGGTCACTGATTAAGAAAAGGGTGAGAATGAAAACCTGCAGCCACTGCGACCCTCCAGGCCTGGAGTTCGACACCCCTGCTGTAAGGTGACAGGCATTCCAAAATATAGGAAAGCGTGAGATTATTTAGGGCTTTGTAAACCATTCATAGTATTTTAAAGTCAATTCTAAATAACACAGGTAACCAATGTAATGATGCTAAAACTGGTGTGATGTGCTCAGATTTTCTTTTTCTAGTTAAGATTCTTGCTGCTGCATTTTGCACTAACTGTAACCGACTGATGTCTTTCTTAGGTTGTCCTGCAAAATGACACCTTTTATTGGCTAGCTAAAAATATTACAATCTGCAAGCTTTTGAGGGAACTCGAAACGTTTTAGTTAGCCAATAAAAGGTGTCATTTGGCTTGACTTCTCATTGCATTAGCTATTCCTGTAAGGAGTGCATTACAGTAATCTTGTTGAATGATAACACAAATGTGAATGACTGTTTTATTGCCTTGTAATGTCATAAGAGGTCTAACTTTTGCCATATTCCTAAAGTGATAAAATGCAGTCCTTGTACTCTGATTAAGATGTGATTTAAAGTGTAGGTCAGAGTCGCCATCTGGTCTTATCATCGGAGACTTTTATCATGCTACTGTATAGAAGGCCGCTACTCATCTATTAGTTATATATCTGTTTTATAAGATCATATGGATGTATTTGTTTTTTCTTTGTTACTTATTCATTAATATTCTTATCTGTTCTTTTGTGTTTTTCTTTTCCTTCAACTTTCTCTTTCGCTACAGTGTTTGTATGAAAATGTGCTATAGAAATAAATGGTGTTGCTGTTGTTGTATGCTTACAGATACTTATTAGAAAACAGTAAAAGCAGAGATAAAGAATCCTGTGTTTTGTACTGCTTCAAAACAGTAAAACTAGACATATTTCTTGTACTGTAGATATTTTGGATGACTTTTCTTTCCTGACACATTTACTGACACCTTTTCAGTGTTTAGAAGCCTAATCCAACCCCTAAGGAAATAAGAATTTGGTACACTGTATTAATCCCTCTGGGGAAATTGCCTTATCACCTGACCTTTTTGGGGGGTCAGAGGCATTGTACAGTACCCCTGGAGCAATTTTCAGGTTAAGTGCCCAACAGAGTAGGATCCAATCTGGCAGTAATTTGATTTGAACCAGCAGCCTTCCAGATACCAGCGCAGATGCTTAACCTCCACCTTTGAATAACCTTCAAAGTGCATTTCTTAGTAAAAATGCTATGGATATTTGCAACTTTTACTACTGTAACATATTGTATGTATACAAAAAAACGAATTCTCCATGTGCAAAAATTCTGAAACAGAAATATCTGACCTTGATTTTGAGGGATAGAACATGAATACTGAGTGAGAGATGACAAAGTTATAGCCAATGGAATCAAAGAAGCAGAAAACTGACAACAACAAGGCTGTGTTTAAAGGATTAAAGTCATTCATATTTGGACAGAAGAGACTCAGCTTGTAGTGTCCAGGTATGAACATGTCTAGTAGACACTCGATTTCACTGTCTGAAGTCACCAGCATCTAGAATGACCCATCACCAAAACACTGGTACAGAGCAAATAATTTTCACGGCTAAGTTGGCCAGGATGACGTGACTTTCCTTTCCTGGGCAGTGACGTGAAAGAATTCAGTCTGCATTGCAATGTGTTCATATCAAGTCAAGTCAAGTGGCTTTATTGTGACGCAATCTGTACTTCATGTTGCGGCATACAGTGGGACAAAAAAATAATGTTCCTTAGGACAGTATTGCAACACATACATAAATACAAGGCAAGTGCATGACAGGTAAAGAAATATACAATAGAATAATAGATTAAAAATAAATAATCGGTAAGTAAGTAGATAATAATAATTTGAAATAAATAGTAATAAATATGCACCCTGTGTTGGCTGGGATTGGCTCCAGCAGACCCCCGTGACCCTGTAGTTAGGATATAGCGGGTTGAATAATGGATGGATGGATGAATAGTAATAAATACATAAATAATAACAGTATAACTAATAATAAGTCAAGTCAAGTCAACGTGAACTTTATTGTCATCTCAACCATATGCAAGTATACAGATAGATGAAATTGCACAGTGTAACAACATGAAGTGTAAATAATAAATTAAAAATAGAATTAAAATTAAAATTAAAACACAAACAAGACAAGACAAGACATTGTGCAAAGACAAGACAAAGAAGTAGCAGCAATATTGACGTGTAGTTAGCAATATAAACATGGATGCAATGTATGTTATTTGCAATCTACATATATAAATATAGTCAATAGATATGTAATATAATAAATAAATAATAGATATAGATAATACAGGAATTATCAGTGTATGAAAATAGTTGTTTAAGACGTGTAAACAATGACAGGTCAGAATGTTTCACAGCAGAAGGATATCAAGAGTGTCAAAATACTTAAAGGTCAGTATGAGAAATAAACAACCGTAGTGACAAGTGTAACAAATGTACTGCATATAAATTCTCTAGTACTGCAGGTGGGCACAGGGGCAGAACAGAGTTCAGAGTCTGGCCCCTTAAGGGGTAGAAGGTGTTGCAGAACCTGGCAAAATTGTTTTGGATGCTACAGTACCTTCTCCCAGTTGGAAGTGGGACAAAGAGATGGTTGGGAGGGGTCCTTCACAATGTTGAGAGCTTTGTGGATAGACCTCTTTACAAAGTTGTCTTCAATGGAGGGCAGAGAGATCTTTTCTGCAGTGTGCACTATCCATTGTAGGCCCTTACAGTCACAGGCGCCGCAGTTCCCAAACCAGACAGTGATGCGGCTGGTCAGAACGCTCTCCACGGTGCCCCTATAGAATGTGATGAGAATAGGGAGAGGTAGCTTTGCCTTTTTTAGCCATCTAAGGAAGTGGAGATGCTGCTGCTCCTCCTTGGCTACGGTTGTTGAAAAGGCAATGTAGTATTTACAGTATGTGTTATTTCCCTTTAATTAGTTGGCATCCACCTTGAATTATTAGTTATTGTGATTGGCCTGTGCTGAGTTGGAACTTGGCCAATCACAGGGATTCACTTTAAACCTTATAGATTAGTTTGGTGGTGTTTTAACAGTAGAGTAGGAGCTTCATTTGTTAAATGTGAAAGTTTGCGTAATTATATATAAAGTAAGTGGAATTTAATTGTTTGTCCTTAAAGTATATAGTTTATGCGTTTAAGTTTGTAATTTGGATATATAAAATATTTTAGTACAGTTTCTAAAATATAGACATTTTGAGGAAGCTAAAGATGAACAGATGCTATTTGGAGTTTCACACATATTGTTTGCTATAGAATTACAATATTAGTTTCCTCATGTATAATATGTATGTATGTTAAGAATAATTTACCTACTTAAGTTAAGTAAGTACTTTATGGTTTAACATTCTAGCAATTTCCTGATATTGATGTTATCTTGAATGTAATATGCCATCTAGTGGATAAATGAAGTACCCTGTTAATAACTAATGTTAACATTGATTCATTTAAGAGTAAGAAACTGTGATAGCTAATTTATGTTTATTGTTTTATTTAGACCATACCTTCACATTTATGTAACTTTGGAAGAAATTAATAAATAGAATTTGGACATCTTCATGCATCTCTGATCGGATGTGTGTAGTGGTTGTAATTTAATCTTGAACCAGCTTAATGCTTCACTACAATGGTGGTGGTTTTAATTGACCAAGTAAGGTGAGCTGCCAGGGGCACACCAAGGAATCTGGTGCTCTTGACCAGTTCCACCACAGAGCCCTCAGTGTGCATGGGGCATCTGTGATAAGTGGTCTGTGGCTCCTGAGGTGAAGGCTCTAAATGGGCGCGAGTGAGTGTTCTTTACTCTGGAGACAGGTGGGGATGCTTGGCTGATCACAAAGGCACATGCAAGTGTGAGCGTCGGTCAGGTGCCTCATTAGTGCCTCGGGGGGAGCATCGTCGTCTCACACCTGTGCTCACTTAGGAGAGGCAGTGTTAAAGGAGCAGCAGGGTCCCAGGCCAGTTTTTGAACGATGGTTGGGTTTGTCAGTTAGGCGTCTCCTTTGCTGTGAGGCCTCGTGAGATGTAAGCAGAGGAGCCGTTGATTTTAGAGGGCTGAACTTTAAAGAACAGTTTCTTGTTTTAGGATTTTAACCTCGCTTTTATAGATATTTATTTGAATTGCTTTTGAACTACATGAGCACCTCATTTTTATTGGATTATTAATTTACTGAAGATTTTTTTGTTTATTCTTTATTTCGCCTAATACAATTTCTTGTAGTAGGAATTTATTCGTTTTCGCATAACCCTGGGGGTCAACCATTGTACAGCACCCATGGAGCAATTGCAGGCTAAGGATTTTGCTCAAGGGCCCAGCAGAGTAGGATCTCTTTTGGGAGTAGCAGGGATTCGTACTGGCAACCTTCCAGATACCAGCACCGGATACTTAGCCTCAGAGCCACCACTCAGCCCCAAGACTGTTGGAGCACTGCACTTTGGAATACTGTTTGTTATTGGACTATTTTTAATAAAAGCATAAAAGCACTGTTCATCTTGTTGCACCTACCCCTTGTTATGTGTATGTGTCCTCATTTGCCTGAGTCATCTCTTGGTTACGTTACAGGCAATGCAAGATCGAGTGGCCCAGAAAAAGTCAAGTGGGAGCGTGGAGCCTACCTACATCATCATCTGTTTTGTCTTGGTAGTGTAATATATTGCTCTACTTTCCCCTTTTGTATTATTAATATGTAGCCTTTGTCAGAATGCTTCAAATCTCACAGACTACCACTGTTTATAAGGCATTGTACCATATAACTTCTCCCCACCTTCCCTTCTACATTTATAACCTCAGGCAATTAGGTGTAGTAATAGACAAGCAGGAGTTAAGTTACAATTTAAATAACGTATTATTGATAATATTCATAAATAATAACAATATGCAAAGTACATTTGAATACTGGTAACCATACAACCTGATGAATGCTGATGTGTACTTTCAGGTGGTACACTGACTTGTTAGTTACTTAAAATGTCTCTAGTTAAGTCCTCATTTTTGGTCAACTTTCTTCAGAACAGGCCACATGCCTGTCTCAATATGGCTGCCAAGGTGTCCTCTTCATTGTGTTGTCCTTTTCAGTTCATGGTGTGTGAGATGCTCCTTCATCAGTTGGTAAGAGAGAGAGGGTTAGGTAAAGCAAGGAAATTTATAGACTTTCCGTCCAACCCCAACAGCCAATAGGGTGTTATGGTACTTAAAGGCTTCTGATACAAGCCAATTCCAAACAGCCATACTTCAGACCAAATGGGCACAGGATACTGTCACACCTTCTCCCAAAACCACGTGTTAAGGTTAGGCTTGCCAGAGAGGTAGTTGGCCTCCATGTGGAGGGTTGACTGAGAGAGTCCAGCAGAGAATCACTTGCCAAACTTGTTTGAGGCACTTCACCCAATCCTGTCATAAAATTACAAAGAGACTTAGTCCTAAAGCTAAGGGGGTAGGGGCACTTAACCATAAAAATAAAGACATGCAAAATATTCATCAACTTATATGCAAAATTTCACACCACAACAGTCACACCTTCCTGAAGTCAATAGCCCTGTCTTTCATCTTGTCCACCATTAGATTTAAATTGTTGCACTTGCCCCAGTCTACCAATCGTTGCATCTCCATCCTGAAAGCTGACTCCATTGCTGATGAGACACACCATGGTTGTGTCATCCACAAATGTAATGGTGGTGTTAGAGCTGTACACAGGCATGCAATCACGAGTCAGCAGAATGAAGAGAAGTGGGCTGAGTGCACAACCAGTGCTCAGTGTGATGGTACTGGAGATGGTCTTTTCGATTTGAACTGTCTCGGTTCTCTCTATCTAGACCTAGATGCATAGGGAAGTGTTGGAGCCCAGCAGACCCAACTTGCTTATGAACTTCTGAGGGATGATGGTGTTGAAAGCTGAACTGAAGTCTAACAAATGCCTTCTAGCATAAGTGTCTCTCTTCTCCAGATGGGACAGGGCCAGATGAAGAGCAGTTGATGTGGCATCTTGAGCACGCATTTCAGTTTTAATTGTACTGTGTCCCTATTTTTATCATTGCACATTCACAACGATCTCAACTCCCCCCTGCCCTGCTTTTTGCACTCTGATATTTTGACAATAAATATGAAGCTATAACAATATGGAGTGGTGAGTAATTTTACAATGCAGAACATAGATACAGCATCCGTAACAAGCAGGCATTAGGGCTAAATCTTGCGTCATTCAATGTCCATCTTTGCACCCACTTAATCCAGGGTCACATGGGGTCAGAGGCTATTGTGGCAATGTTGGGGGCAAGGCAGTTAATTTTAGTCCACCACATGGCATACTCAGGGGCACACAGTTACTCTAACATGCTCTTTATTAAGACATGGGAGCAAAACTGAAGTCACCAGCAATGAAAACACTCACAGAAATGGAGAGAATGTGGAAACTCGTCATCAGCAGAGGGCAGGCACCGCTATATTCCAGGGGAGCTGCCATCTAGAGTCTTGGGGGAGGCAGTGTCCAAAGGTTGCTTCCTTCCCCCATCTTTTTCTTCTCGGGGCGTCCCAGCCAGGTTGAGCTGCCGGCCGTCCATCACAATTAATACTAATAATGTTAATACTAATGATACTTCTATTTTTTCTTTTTTTATTAATTTTACTACAATCCATACAAAGCAATCAAGTTTTTACAAAAAGAAAAAGATCGGTCCCCACCCCTGAGAGAGAGAGCAAGTCAAACGGTGTAAAATTTAAGGCTTGTAAACATACCTAAATCAACAAATTCTCTGTGCTTTATGAACTTATTTTAAAATATTACTGATTAGATCCTGCCATGTTTTGAAAAAGGTCTGTACAGATCCTCTAACTGAGTATTTGATTTTTTCCAATTTCAAATAATATAACACATCTGTTTCCCACTGACTTAAAAGAGGAGAGTTTGGGTTCTTCCAGTTTATCAGAATAAGTCTGCGTGCCAACAGTGTAGTGAATGTAATCACAATTTGTTTGTCTTTCTCCACTTTAAGCCCATCTGGAAGAACACCAAACACAGCTGTTGATGGGTTAGGAGGGATTGTGAGTCCAAGGCTATCTGAGAGGTAATTAAACATTTTTGTCCAGAATAATGTTAATTTGGAGCAGGCCCAGAACATGTGACCCAGTGAGGATGGGACTCGATTGCAGCGTTCGCAGGTTGGATCATGCCCTGGAAACATTTTGGAGAGTTTTAGTCGTGCTCGATATATAATTTTAAGTTGTATAATTGTATGCTTTGCGCATATGGAGCTCGAGTGAATTCTCTGCATTGCTATTTTCCACTCCTTTTCTGATATATTAATTGAGATCTTTTTCCCAGTGTCCTCTTGGATCTTTGAAAGGGAGGGACTGTAAAATAATTTTATATATTGTGGAGATGGTGACTAAGTCCTTGAGATTGAGCAATATTTTTTCCACCATGGATGAGGGTGCAAGATGAGGAAAATCTGGAAGGTTTTGTTTAACAAAGTTTCTGATTTGAAGATAGTGAAAGAAATGTGTAGCTGGAATGTTAAATATGGAATGTAATTGTTCATAGGATGCAAAGATGTTCTCTATATAAAGATCTCTAAGCAAGTTAATTCCAAATTTTTTCCAGATATTATAAACTGCATATGTTTGTGAAGGTTGAAAGAGGTGGTTCTCTTGCAGAGGTGCCACAGATAGAAGCTTCTCCGTCTTAAAATGCTTTCTACATTGGTTCCAGATTCTAAATGAGTGGAGCACAATTGGGTTAGTAGTGTATTGCCGATAACGTGTGTTTATTGGAGCGCAGAGCAGGGAATACAAAGAAGTACTGCAGGATTTTACTTCTATTGCGGTCCATGCCTGTGTATGTTCTTCTATTTGTGTCCAGGTTCTTATCGCCTGTATATTTGCTGCCCAGTAATAAAACTGGAAGTTTTGTTTGTTTGTAAGTTTTCTGCCTTTTGTCTTTGTAATGTCGCTCTTTTGATGCGTGGATGTTTTGAATTCCAAATAAATGAGGTTATTGTTGAATCTAATTGCCTAAAGAATGATTTATTAATGTATATTGGGATGTTTTGAAATAAAAAAGGAGCTTAGGAAGAATATTCATCTTAACAGTGTTAATTCTTCCAGCTAGAGTGAGATGAAGAGTTGACCATCTATGCAAGTCTTGCTTAATTTTTTCCATGCAGACTGTAAAAATGTGTTGATAAAGAGCTTTATGTTTACTTGTAATGTTTACCCCGAGGTATTTAAACTGTTCTGTGTGGAGGATGGCCGGCCATTTATCCCGGCCAATACCCCCAAGCCGCCAGGTGGAGCCCTCCTTGCAGCATGGAGGTCCCCAGAAGACCAGCAGGGCATCATGGGCAATGTGGTTTTTATGCACAGCCATGCTGGATGCCATGGGGGCCACAAGAGGGAGCTGCAGGGAGGAGAGAGGACTTCTTCGTGCCCTATGACCCGAAAGTTCGTCATAGGAAGAGCGACGGGTTGCCGGGCTGAAGAGAAGAGCTTTTACCTGACCTGGAAGTGACTGAGAATCACATGGACTGGGAATTGGGAACACTTCCGGGTCAGGAGATATAAAAGGACTGTGGGAGCTCCCAGACGGCGAGCTGAGCTGGGTGGAAGGATGGCAACGCGTCTGGGAGCTGGAGGATTGGTTTATTGTAATTATTGTTTGTATTTATGAGTATAGTGGTGGAGAGTGTGCTTTGTGCAATGTGGCAAGAAAATAAAGTCAATATTTGGACTTTTACCTGGTGTCTGGAGTCATGGACAGGGGTTCAAGGGAGCGAGAGCGCCCCCTATCTACCACATCTGCAATGATAAAAGGTAGGGTATCTAATCTAATATTATATGCTTGAGAGTTCACTGGAAAGAGTACACTTTTATTCAGATTAATTCTGAGACCAGAGATTTTTTGAAATTCTGTGAGTGCTGCTAAGACTGAAGGCACAGAATTTTGTGGGTCTGATATATATACCCTGCGGTGGGTTGGCACCCTGCCCAGGATTGTTTCCTGCCTTGTGCCCTGTGTTGGCTGGGATTGGCTCCAGCAGACCCCCGTGACCCTATTCGGATTCAGCGGGTTAGATAATGGATGGATGGATGGATGATATATATACCATATCATCTGCATATAATGAGATTTTCGGTTCCAGTCCTTCTCTGCTAATCCCCTTTATCTGATTGTTATTTCGACAATGTATTACCAGTGGTTCAATGGCAATCACAAACAGCAGCGGTGACAAGGGGCATCCTTGTCTAGTGTCACGTTCTAGTTTAAAGTAGTCTGACCAAATGTTGTTGATGCACACAATTGAAGACATCAATACATACGTGGTAGCAATACACACATATTCCTTTGAGTTGGTCACAAGCAGACATACAAAAGCTCCAAAAGAGAACCCAAATGCTAAGCAGTGTGGTAGATCAGAATTGACTTTAAAATACTGCTTATGGTTTACAAAGCCTTAAATAATCTGCTCCATTTTATATATTGGACTGTCTGACATCTTATATTCCAAATCGTAACCTCAGATCTTCAAATGAGTGTCTGCTTAGAATTCCAAGAGCTAAACTTACAAGAAGTGGTGAGGCGGGTGGCCTTCTGCTGTTATGCACCTAAAATCTGGATAGCTTGCCAATAGGAATTCGCCAGGCTGATACAGTAGAGCAGGTTAAAACACTGCTGAAAACACATTACTTTAACATGGCTTTCTCATAACTTCATTTTAATTTAATCCTGATGTTCTGCATATTCAATTAATTATCATTACTATTCATGGTGGCTCCAAAACCCGTACTAACCTCTACTATATCTCTTCTGTTCTTTTTCCGGTTTTCTGTGGTGGCGATCTGCACCAGCACCACCAAATCAAAGCACCGTGATGTTCCTACACTGATGGATTAAAGGCCAGAAATCCATGTGACTGTCATCATCAAGTCCTTCCATGAGAACCCTAAATACAATGAGGACTGTTTCATTTATGTTAGGTAGAATGCCTAGAGGGGGCTGGGTGGTCTGGTGGTCTCAGAACCCCTGCAGATTTGATTTTTTCTCCAGCTGTCTGGAGTTTTTTTGTTTTTTTCTGTCATCCCTGGCCATCGGACCTTACTCTTTTTCTATATTAATTAGTGTTTCCTAATTTTAATTATTTATTTTGTCTTTTTTCTCTTTCTTAATCATGTAAACCACTTAGAGCTCCATTATTTGTATGAAAATGTGCTATAGAAATAAATGTTGTTGTTGTAGACAGTAAGACTTTAGGGAAATTCAAAACTTGATTTGATGTTATTTTAGAACAGTGAAAGGCAACCTTATTCGAGTTGCGGCGCACTAAGTCCAGAAATTTTCTTTGGCGGCGCACCTGAGTGACTACGTGACCATCATCATCATCAAGTCCTTCCGTGAGAATCCTAAATCCAAACAGGACTGTTTCATTTATGTTAGGTAGATTGCCCAGAGGGGACTGGGTGGTCTCATGGTCTGGAATCCCTGCAGATTTTATTTTTTTTTTTCTCCCGCCGTCTGGAGTTTTTTTTTTTTGCTTTTTCTGTCTTCCCTGGCCATCGGACCTTACTTATTCTATGTTAATTAATGTTGACTTATTTTATTTTCTTACTGTGTCTTTTATTTTTCTATTCTTCATTTTGTAAAGCACTTTGAGCTACATTTTTTTGTATGAAGATGTGCTATATAAATAAATGTTGTTGTTAAAGTCGTGACGACACAATCTATGGACAATCGCCAATAAAAACAGTTCATTTTACAAGTTTGAAAGACATTTTATTAATAAAGGAATCAAAGGATAAATCTTACATTTAATTAATGTGAACGTTGAGATTGTTTTTCAGCACATATGAGATTGATGCGAGGATCAATTTTCGAAAGACAGACGCGCATTTCCTTGTCAATCATTTGAAGTCTCTCGCGTTTTTTAGACTTCATTTCCGTAAGTGTTACGTTATCTGTTTTTCCAACATAAAATATTTTTTTTAAACATTATCTTTTTAATCAACCAAAAGTTCAAAAACACTAGCAATTTTAAATATTTTACAAAAGTTTTCGCGGCGCCCCTAGAAAATTCCGCGGCGCACTGGTTGCCCGACAATGTTTTAGAAGAATTAAGTGAACTGGACTGGCGGGTTTAGATGGGCTGAGTGGCCTGCTGCCGACTACATTGTACTCATGTTCTAATATACACACCACTTAACCTCCATATCACAGAGGATATAACAAGCACACCACTTCAGACACAAGCATAGACCCTGAAGACACTGCCTGGCAGACATCCCCAGCCTGGTGTGGATAAGATGGCGTCATATAGCTGGCTAAGCCGTGGTGATCTGTATGGTAAGACAGAATGGTTTATGCCGGCCACACAAGATCAAGTTATAAACACAAGAAACCACAGAAGATATATTCTTAAGCGCGCTGACATTGCAGACAGTACATGCAGAGACAGCGACAAGAAACAATCCAACACGTCACCTCAGGTTGTAAAGAACTGACACCGAGAGACGACCTGCACGGACACAATCAGACAGCAAACATCAGACATCAAGACCTGGCGCTGCAACACCAGCTAGTTGACACATACAAGCTTGAGGTAATACATTCCATTTATTTTGTCATATTGGAGCTGGAAATGGCTGAAGTTCAGGAAGGGTCTTCTTCATATGGCTTGTTATTAGCCTGGCAAAAAAGTACATATGGGGTGCCAAATGTATCATGAAAGGAGGTTTGTGACCAGAGATATGCAGTGGGTAGATTTTGGAAAAGAACCTATAAAAAGAAGAATAAAGAGGGATATTGAAAAGTGGGGTTTTGCAACTGCTAAAGAAATATGGAAGGTTGAATGAAGGGAATGGAGAATAAGGCTTTAATGGTAAATATTTTAAAACCAAATCATATGTGAGTAGTATGGAAGTTTGGCCCAATGTTTCAGAGGGATGAGGGGTTCAGTTAAAAATCGGAAATGGAAAATGGCTGTTGTTTATGGTAAAATGGTATTGTTGCAGATTGTATTTTATATAAAAACTTGTTTTTCCATTAAAAAAAACGAAGAGAAGTACTGAAAACGGCACATAAAACTAAAATATGCAGGCAGGCAGTGTGTAGTGTACCGGTGTAGTGGATAAGGATTTGGACTTTAAACCCTGAGACTGTGGGCTCAAATCCTGCTAGTGATACTGTGTGACTCTGAGCAAGTCACGTCACCAGCCTGTGCAATAAGTGGAAGAGCAAAAGAAGTGGAATCAGCAGTATCTCGAGTGTTGTAAGTTACTTGACATAAAGGTGCCAGTCAAACAATAAGTAATACTGGGATAGAACTTGACAGACAGACAAAGCCGTCCCCCATTTCTGTTTTTTAGGCCCCAACACTCTTTGGCAATATTTGTGGACTGTCATGCTGGTCACAGTTTTTATATTTGTAATTAATTTAGACCACTTTGTAGAGGTCTGTTGTCACTTTGACATTAAAGAGTCCACTGTGATTCAATGTTGTATAACAATAACATTTTAAAACTTACAAATGGATAAATACTTTTTATAGGCAGTGTACCTCACAATAACATGTGTCCCTATAATTGTTTTTTTAACATTAAAGCATTATGCTTCTGCACCAAGTGTAATGTTTGTTTCCTTTTAAAAAACAGTTCAAATACCTTTTTCCCCAATAAAAACTGTAAACCTACAAAGCAGTTAGCCGGCGCTCCAGACTTCAAGTAGACTGTGTCTTGTCTGACCCCTAGTGGCAAAGAAGAGAATTTGAGTTCATTGTAATGCACAGATGCTCGGAGCCGCCGCAATAAAGTATAAGTTCACACAAGTATGTGCTTAAGTTGAATAAGGTTTTCAATCACTTGAATATTTGGTCGAGCCGCCTTTTGCAGCAGTAGCAACTTGAAGTCTCTTGTGGTGTGTCTCAGCTCTCACTGGCCATGAGTGAATTCGATCCATTCATTCAGGTAACCATGTTAAATAAATGTTACATACAAGTACTGCCAGCTGGGTTGCCAGAATTTTATCGTTAAAAAAAAAGTGACAATATTTTTAGGTCTATAAAATTTTATTTTTGTGATAAAAAACTGGCACCTGAGTTTCCAGAATTTTACCCTAATAAATAAGGTGACAGAATTTTTAGGTCTATGGTATAACTTTTTTTTTTTCCTTTCAGCACATTCTGTCAGGAGGGAATGTTTAACCATAATCTGAAATCCATGCACTATAAGAAATATGCCTAACAATAAACCATAATAAAGTATTGTTAGGATCAAACCCCATGACCCAGTTTGCATCAGTAAATTGACAACAACCAATAGCACACATGTACCATTTAATTACACACATTGGAAACAATTTAATGTTTCAGGAAGTTACGGCACATTGTCGGGTGGAGAAGTAAAGTTTGCTTTTGTGGTGTATGGTGTCCTACAGGTGTGCCAGCTTATTGAATACAACCCACTGTGATTTTCTTTTGTGACAGATAGGGGGCGCTGTCGACCCTTGAACCCTCAGACCAGACGCCAGACACCAGATAAAAGTCCAAATGTTGACTTTATTAATTATAATAATTTGCACAAGCAACTCCACCTCCGCTATACTTAAATAAGCAATCAATAATACAATCCAAACAGCACAATCCTCCACACTTCCCAGCAGCTCAGTCACCCTTCCTCCCAACTCGGCTCACTGCTGGGATCTCCCACAGTCTTTTTAAAGCCCTTGACCCGGAAGTGTTTCTGTCCCTCAGTCCATGTGACTTTGTAACACTTCCGGGTCAGGTGAAAACTCCTTTTTCTTAAGCCCGGAAGTACGTCATTTCCTCTGTCCCCTCGACTGGGAAGTACTTCTAGGCTATAAGGCAAATAGAAGTCCCTGGGCCTCCCTGCAGCGTCCCCTGGTGGTCCCTACGGTATCCAGCAGGGCTGTGAATAACTGCAATGTCCATGATGCCCTGCTGGCATTCGGGGCACCTCCTTATTGCAGGGAGGGCTCCATCTGGCGGCTTGGGGGTATTGGCTGGGAGAAGCTGCCGGCCATATTGCACACTTTACACTGAAAAAAGTATAACCTCCATTCAACTGAAAATAATTAAGGTAATGATTCACACTTAATATTTTCAATCTGACCCAATATAATTCTTTTTATCTTATTGAACCCACAATTTTTAAGTTGAGGCAAATCATTAAAAGTGATTGTGTGCAATTCACTTGTCTTTTACTGGAGTAAATCTATTTTTTAACTTGTTACAATTTGAAATGGTTTATTGGTCGTACCCTGTTTTTAAGCTGTTAGAAATATTATGAACATAACACATTCCAATGCTGTACTTTTTACATTTATTTAAAAATCTAGTGCAGATACACAAGCATTTTGAGGTGTGTAAATCTTAAATATACAACAAAAAAGTATTAAACGTTTCTACAGCTTTCTTGAACGTGTCTTTTATTTCGAGTTCTTATACTTAAAATTAACAGTTGAGAAACAGGATTATTTACCAGAAATCCTCCGTTTTAAAAGTCTGCTGCTGAAGCCGACCAGACCTGTATAGCCATGTCCACTCCATTCGGGAAAGTGTTCTTCTTTATTGGCAGTTGGAAAGCCAACACGCTGGAAAATTCGACCAGAATAATATACAAATGGCCCCTCACACACAGCACACGTACAACCTAAAATATTAGGTTAACTGAAATAGGATTTTTATGTTTATTTCCTCCACCATAACTTACTTTGGTACAAACAATTTTTATTTACTTTGATTGAGATCTGAAACCAAATATTTCAATCTACAACACTAAATGACTCGTCTTAAGTTGCTTGAAAGAGAAAATTTAAGTTGAATGAACAACATCAATGTTATACTTTTTTCAGTGCAAAACTGCATGGATCTCTGCACCATATGAGCTGTTGATCCATCCTGCTGAAACCAGGCATCCACCACATCCATTTCTTCCAGTTGGTACCACAAAAAGTTCTTTAGCATTTCAATGTAACATACTGAAGTGATGGTGACCGTTGCTCCCCTGTCCTCAAAAAAGTAAGGACCTCCAATACTAAATTCTTCAATGACGCACCAAACTGTAACACGCTCAAATGATGAAGTTCACGAGGGTTGATTTCAGCCCAGTGGCGAAAGTTTTGCTTATTTACGCAACCAGTCAAATGGAAATGTGCCTCATCGCTGCACATGACGATGACATCTCGATGAATGGTTTGCAGAATGTTGGTGCACAACTCTCTACGGCTCTCCCAGTCTCTCTCAGTGAGTTCCTGCACTACCATCACTTTGTATGGATGGAAATTAAGGTCCTCATGCAGAATTAAAGACGTGTTGGAAATGCCTAAGGCAGAAGCACGCAGAACATCTAGGAGACTGCAGAATTGATGCCCTTATAGCTTGGATGTTTTCAAGTGTTCATACTGTCCGAGGATGACCTGGAGATTTTCTATTCAATGTTGTACCCATCTGTTTAAATTTAGTTACCCACTGTAGAATTGTTTTCCGATTTGGGACGTCACCGTTAGGAGGAATGCGGAAGTGCGTTCAGAAGGCAGATGCATAGTGATGATGGATTCGTTGTTTTTGAAGAATGCTTCGACAGGGAAAGCATGGTGTGCACAGGACATAAAGGCATGTTGCTGACTGAAAACTACAAGGGATCGCCTATCAAAAGACCCCCTCACCAATCCACTCGGCTGCCTCTACCTTGCGCAATGACCTTAAGAAATGTGGTACTTCTTTTTGGCCTACCCTGTATGTACTTTTACGTAAATTTCAGCTTTTGTTGCAGACTCAAGTAGGTTTTTTTTGCAGCATCTGTTTGTGCTTCCCAATATCAATTCTTCCATGTCTTCATTTAGCGCTTTTTGTAAAATGACTTCTTTTGTGCCATCCTGCCATACAACTGACGTGCACAAATCTTGACATGGCGGACTGGTGCAGCTCTCCTCCAGAATTAGCTACTGGACTCTTCCAAAGTGACTGTTGGCCTTTCTGTGGCTTGTTCTCCTTGTTTGTGCTTAAAATACAATACAATGCAATACAATACAGTTTATTTTTGTATAGCCCAAAACCACACAGGAAGTGCAGCAATGGGCTTTAACAGGCCCTGCCTCTTGACAGCCCCCCAGCCTTGACTCTCTGAGAAGACAAGGAAAAATTCCCAAAAAAAACCTTGTAGGGAAAAATGGAAGAAACCTCGGGAAAGGCAGTTCAAAGAGAGACGCCTCTCCAGGTAGATTGGGCGTGCAGTGGGTGTCAAAAGTAGGGGGTCAATACAATACAATACAATACACAGAACAGAACAAATCCTCAATACAATATAAAAATAAATATTTTAGAATTAGGGAGTAGAATTTAACAGTAGATGATATCACATAATAAGATTTGGATATCCTGGAGACCTCATCCATCAAGCTGCCTCCCCCATTTGGCAATTCCGTTTCGGCTGAAACAGTGCTGGGCCAGCCAATCCGATGAAAGGACCCCTCTTTCCCATGATTCTTGTGATCCACCATCAGGGATGACTTTACCATAGGCAGGCAAACAACTTGGCAGGTGGGCCGTGGCACCGAGTGCCACATTTGAGTACCGAGAAGAGAAACAGAATAGGTGAGGGTTAGTATCCAATTATAATTATCATGTTACTTATGTTTCAGTGCTAATGACTGACAACAGAGATGCAGTATGTACAGTTAATCAGCAGCACGTTTTTCATACAAATGATGTAGCTCAAAGTGCTTTACAAGATGAAGAAAGTAAAAAGAAAAATACAAAAATAAAATTAGGCAATACTAAGTAACAAAGAATAAAGTATGGTCCAATGGCCAGGAGGACAAATAAAAGAAAAAAAATCTCCAGATGGCTGGTGAAAAATCAAAATCTGCAGGGGTGCCAAGGCCATGAGACCACCCAGCCCCCACTGGGCATTCAACCTAACATCAGTGATCTCAATCAGTCCTCATGGTCATCAGGCTTCACGTTGAAGAATTAGATGATGATGGTCATGTGGACCTCTGGCTTATGTAGATACCACATGGGGCTGGATGGACATCCCGGCCAGGAAAGGCAGAAGACCCGGAAGGAAGAGATGGATGTACAGCCCCTATAGAGACAGAGAGATAACTAGGGAACTGTTATTCCCCCAGCACGCTAGATGGCAGCAGTCCTGGATATCCTCACCCAGTGGGAAGCCAGCAGGGCAATGCCGGGAAATGTAGTCTGGCAGGGCAGCCCTGCTGGGGTCACGGGGTGCCGCAAGAGGGCATTCCAGGGAAACAAGCTCCCTACTCAAATAATGGATTTCCGTGTGACCCGGAAGTACTTCCATCGGGCAATCACCCTGACACCGGAAGTAATCCCGGGTCTGTAATAAAACAGACCACACTCCCTTATTCAGGCGAGTCGGAGCTGGGCGGTACAATACAATACAATACAGTTTATTTTTGTATAGCCCAAAATCACACAGGAAGTGCCGCAATGGGCTTTAACAGGCCCTGCCTCTTGACAGCCCCCCAGCCTTGACTCTCTGAGAAGACAAGGAAAAACTCCCAATAAAACCTTGTAGGGAAAAATGGAAGAAACCTCGGGAAAGGCAGTTCAAAGAGAGACCCCTTTCCAGGTAGGTTGGGCGTGCAGTGGGTGTCAAAAGTAGGGGGTCAATACAATACAATATACAGAACAGAACAATTCCTTAAGACAGCATAATAATAAAAATTTTAGAAGTACGGTTTAACAGTAGATGATATGACATAATTAGGTTTGGATATTTTTAGAGTCCTGGAGACCTCATCCATCGAGCTGCCTCCCCATTTGGCCATGCCACGGCTGAAACGTTGCTCCGATGAAAGGACCCCTCTTTCTCATGATTCCTGTGATCCTCCATCAGGGATGACTTTACCATAGGCAGGCAAACAACTTGGCAGGTGGGCGTGGCACCAATGCCACATTTGGGTACCGAGAAAGAAACAGAATAGGTGAGGGTTAGTATTCAAATATAATTATCATGTTACTTATGTTTCAGTGCTAATGACTAACAACAGAGATGCAGTCTGTACAGTTAATCAGCAGCTCTAGTCAGGATGTGCTAAACTGAAGTAGTGAGTCTTCAGCCGGGATTTAAAGGCTGAGACCGAGGGGCATCTCTTATGGAAGCAGGAAGACCATTCCACAGTTTAGGGGCCCTGTAACTAAAAGCTCGACCTCCCACTGTTATTTTATTAATCCTTGGAATCCTAAGCAGACCGGCATCTTGAGATCTTAATGTGCTCAGGTTTGTAAGTCATGATAAGTTCAGACAAGTAATCGGACCTTGGCCATTTAATGCTTTATATGTTAAAAGGAGGATTTTGAAATCTGCCCTAAACTTAACTGGGAGCCAGTGTAAAGATTTAAGAACTGGGGTTATGTGTTCATATTTTCTTGTTCTTGTAATAATTCTTGCATTTTGGATTAACTGGAGGCTGTATAGAGAACAGTTTGAACATCCAGTGAACACCGCATTGCAGTTGTCAATCCTACTAGAGATAAATGCATGAATTAATTTCTCAGAATCCTGTTTATTTAGAAAGTGCCTTCATTTCCTAACATTTTTAAGATGGAAAAACATGTTTTGGACGACTTTGTAATATGCGCTTTAAATGACATGCTAGAGTCAAAGATAACTCCTAGATTGCGGGCTGATTCAGTAAAATTAATTGGGATTCCAACTGAGTTAAATGACGACAAAATATTGCTGTGATCAGCGTCATTCCCTCCAACAATTAACATCTCTGTTTTATCTGTATTTAAAGACAAGTAGTTCTCATTCATCCATTCCTTTAATTCACTAACACAACTAATTAAAGACAACATCGGAGAAACTTCATTTGATTTAAATGAAAGGTATAACTGGGTGTCATCTGCATACGAGTGAAAATTAACATTATGTTTCCTAATGAGAGATCCCAGTGGAAGCATGTAAAGTGAAAACAGTAAAGGTCCCAGTACTGAGCCCTGCGGACACCATATTGAACTTCTGTGTATAATGATGGAGTACTGTCAGCACATTTCTGTACATATTGGAATCGATTTGATAAATAAGAACTGAACCAAGCGAGCACGGGCCTGTAAGCCCAACATCGTTTTCTAGCCTGTGCAGTAAAATAGAATGGTCAATGGTGTCAAATGCTGCACTTAAGTCCAACAACATAATTACAGTGGAATTTCCTTCATCAGAGGATATCAGAATGTCATTTACAACCCGTGTTAGTGCCGTTTCTGTACTATGACCAGTGCGAAAGCCAGACTGGAATTTCTCAAATAAATTGTAATGCGTAAGGTGTGACTGAAGCTGACTGGCGACTACTTTTCCTAGTATTTTAGAGAGAAATGGTAAATTTGAAATAGGCCTATAGTTATTTAGTATGTGTGGGTCTAGGTCTGACTTTTTAAGTAAAGGTTTAATGACTGACACTTTTAGTGCATCAGGTACGTGCCATGCAGTAATGAACTATTGATAATGGTTAGAATAGGTGCTGCAAGAACATCCATTGCACTTTTACTAGTTTTGTTGGCACTGGATCTAGGGAACAAGTAGTGGGCTTCATTTTAGTAATTAAAGTTAAGACTTCCTGTGAGTTACAGGATTAAAATTATTAAAGTGCTGAATGCAATGTGAGCAGGGTCTGCTAAGCTAGTATTTGGTTTGTACTGTGATGCTGAGATCTGGGATCTTATATTTTTAATTTTCTCATTGAAGAAGTTCATAAAGTCTGTACTGCTAATATCTGTTGGTATTTTGCACTGTTGATCTGAATTCCCATTTGTTAATTTAGCCACTGCTCTAAACCCTAGGATTTTTATTATTGCTATCTATTAATGTAGAATAGTATTCTGAGCGAGCTTTAAAGAGGGCTTTTTATATTTATTAACACTCTCTGTCCATGCAATTTGAAAGACATGTAGCTTTGTTGTTCTCCATCTGCGCTCCAGTTTTCGACACTCTAATTTAAGAGCTCAGTATTTTCATTAAACCAGGGAGAGTTTCTATGTGCTTTGATCACTTTTGTTTTAGGGGAGCCACTGTGTCCAGAGCATCTCTCAAGGTCACATTATAATGTGATGTTAGCTGATCTAACTTGTTTTCCACGTTTACATTTGATGTTAACTGATCTAAATGGTTTTCCACAATTACACTCGACTTACTCAAGGTATCTATACATTTTGAAGCAGAATTACAATCTAGATGTGCACTGTCTTTGTTTTAATCTGTGAGTGCTGGCATGGGCAGAACTAAATCAAATGTAATTAAGAAGTGATCGGAAATAACTTAATTTTGAATTTCAACTTTGTAAGTTATAATTAAATCTAATGTATGGTTATGATTATGAGTTGGACCTTTGACAATCTGACAAAATCCTACTGAATTTAACAAATAAGTAAAACATTTGCTAAAAGTGTCAGTTTCCACATCAATGTGTACATTAAAATCCCCATCAGAACTACGTGATCATAATTTATAGCCAAATCAGACAGAAGGTTGCTAAATTCAGTCATGAACAATGAATATGGCCCTGGTGGTCTGTAGACTAGCACTATAATTGTGTTGGAATCTGTTTTAATATTTAAAATGAATGCCTCAAAGGATGTAAAGTTGCCTAAATTTTTAGGAGTGATTTGCATTTTGTTACAATGAATTATTCCAAGGCCTCCTCCTCGACCAGAATCTCTAGACTTATGAAGGAACGAGTATCCATCTGGTGACGCCTCAGCTAGGGAACAGTGTCACATTTACTAAGCCAGGTTTCAGTAAGAAGACACAGATCAGATTTTGTACTTAATATATATCATTTACCAAAACAGCTTTAGTGCCAAGAGAGCGAATGTTCAATAAACAGCATTTAAAACTGCATGGTTCTTTCTGAACTGCTGATATATTTTTGTTTTAATTTGAATTAAATTTCTATTACAGATGCCCCTGGTGGAGTGTCTGGTTTTATCCCTTGGTCTAATTATACACCTTATTTTTGGTTATCAATTAATTTATGGTTTGTATCAAGACTAAATTTACTGGATGCCCCACAACAGGGATTATGGGTAACAGCTTCAGGAAAATAACAGGTGGGATAAACAACAGCCTGTGATTTAAGATCACATGACTGCGGCCTGGATGGTGCTCTAATCAGTCAACCAGGCAGTTTTGCTGCCATATTTTGGGATAATACATAAGATCCCTCCAGTTAGGATGAAGACCATCTCTTCTGAAAAATCCAGGCCTTTCCCAAAAATCATCCCAATTGTTCACAAATGCTATGCTTTTATTTGCACACCAGGTTTCTAGCCAGCAGTGAAAGGAATGCAATCTGCTATAAATCACGTCCCCTCTATATAATCTTGGTAAGGGACCAGATACAATTAAATTCCGACATTTTGTTTTAGCTTTGGTGCATAGAGAGATGAAGTTCCGCTTTAATACCTCAGATTGCTGTAAATAAATATCATTAGTGCCGACATGCAGCAATAAGGTAGATACTTCATCGTCGGCAACACGGTCCAATGCGGCCTTTATGCCAGAAATCTTGGCCCCTGCAAGGCACTTAACATTAACTGCTGGTTTAACATAGTTTGGAATTCTAACATTCCGCACTATGGAATCGCCAATTATGAGCACTTTATTATTCTCAGTTTCCACAGGCGCCCTGCAGAGAGCTGAGAATCTGTTCTTGGTCCGAATTGGTGACCTGGGTGCTGGGGGACTACATTTTGGATTCTTAGACCCCCGTCTTACTGTTACCCACTCGCCTTGTGGCTGAATTGGTGCTGCTGATTTCAGCCGCACTGACTACAGTGGGACCTGGAGAGACTGAAGCCGAATCAGAAGTAGCCGAATTGTCTAAACAAACCGAGTTGATCCAATTTTCGGTTTGCCTAATCGCTATCAGATTCCTAACGCGGCCCTTCAATTCGCGTATTTTCCCGACCAACTCTAAATTAACTAAACACTTTTGGCAGGTGAAGCTATCTACACTGTCGGCCGGAAAACCTGAACTGTACATACTGCAGATTTGAGGGACGACCTTCTCTAGGCAGGGCAGCATCTGGTTTGTTGGACGTAGTTTCCACTACTAGATATCTTAACCATAAGGACAATTACATTAAGAAAAATCAAAGGCAAGTGCAAGACTTTCTGCCCATCTGGAAGTCCAAACAGCACAGCCTGAGAATGAAGGTCAGCGATTTCAAACCTGTTCTTCAGTAAGGCTCTGAATGCTAGCGTGTTGTAAAGTGGGACATGAATAAGATCGATGCCTTCCACGATGGATATCTCAGGCAGATGTGTTGTAGCTTCTGGACCAAGAAGATCTCAAATGAAGAAATTTACAAGAAAAGTAAGAGCCAGAGTGTGGTACTGGAGATCAAGTGCCAACACTTAAGATGGCTTGGCCATGTCCTTAGCATGAACCAGAACTGTAAATCTAAGGTTGGTCGTGGATGGAAAGCCGGCCTAAAACAACCTGTCGGTGTACTGTGATAATGGAGATGGAGCAGAACATGTAGCTCAAGACAGGGCCAGATGGAGGCAAATTGTTGAAACCTAATGCACCTTTCTGCACAAAGTGGACTAATAATAAATAAACATCAAATATGCTATGCTAAACACAGAAAACTGCAGATGATACTTTAGAAACCCTTGTGTATTCACAGCAGGTATCTCAGGATCCCAAGCATTTTGTTCCTTGACCTGAATGCCTTGACGGTGTTGGTCAGTGAAAACAAAGTTAGCCTTCACTTGCAGAAGAGTTCAAACTACAGGCTCTTGTCAACGTTAGCCATCATGAGTTGTCCCAGGTGCCATGAAAATCTCCCTAGTGGCTACCTTCAGCTGTTTAGGCTCAACCCTGACCTTCTGTTAGAGAACGCACACTGATGTTGCTGGTAATCCATGAGAGCCAAGTTTGATGGGGAGTAACCTTGCACACCATCCTTGATAAGAGCTTCATCAATCAACACTTCATACTTGGCTTTTTTTTAACTGATGGGGCACTGCCAAATTGTCTTCCCAGGGTACTGGGAGTTCAGCCACAAAGGTAGTTTTGGTGCTCTGGGACAGCAGAATCAAATGTGGTTGTAATGAAATTAACAACAACATTTATTTCTATAGCACATTTTCATACACTGCGGTGGGCTGGCATCCTGCCCGGGGTTTGGCCTTGTGCCCTGTGTTGGCTGGGATTGGCTCAAGCAGACCCCCGTAACCCTGTAGTTAGGATATAGCGGGTTGGATAATGGATGGATGGATGGATTTTCATACAAATGATGTAGTTCAAAGTGAAAAGTTTATAAAAAAAAAGTGGGGGCTAGTATGGATAGCGGAGCCATGATAACAATGATAATTCAATGCATATGCAAAATATCAAGGTTACACAAAAATGAAGCTATGAGAAAGCCATATTAAAATAATGTGTTTTTAGCAGTTTTTTGAAGTGCTCCACCGTATCAGCCTGGCGAATTTCTATCAGTACGCTCTTCCTGATTTTAGGTACATAACAGCAGAAGGCCATCTCACCGCTTCTTTTAAGTTGAGCTCTTGGAATTCTAAGCAGACCCTCATTTGAAGATGTGGAGTGTGAGGTGAAAGACATTCTGAAATATAAGATGGGGCGAGATTATTTAAGGCTTTGTAAACCATAAGCAGGATTTTAAAGTCAATTCTAAATGGCACAGGTAACCAATGTAGTGACCTCAAAACTGGAGAGATGTGCTTGGATTTTATTGAGTTGCGTTCTGCACTAACTGTAATTGATTGATTGATTTCTTTTTTTGAGTTGTCCTGAGAGGAGTGCATTACAGTAATGTAGTTGACTAAAAACAAAAGCGTGAACTAATTTCTCAGCATTTTGCAATGTTATAAGAGGTAGATAACTTTTTTTTCACTTAAGAAATATAGTAAAGATAACTTTCGCTATATTTCTTAAGCGAAAAAATGCTGTCCTAGTAATCTGATTAATATGTGATTTAAAATTCAGGCCCATCAATAATTATCCCTAAATTCTTTACCTCCATCTTGACTTTTAATCCTAACGGATCAAGTTTATTTGTAATACCCTCAATATATCTATTTTTGCCAATCACTAAGATTTCTGTTTTCTCCTCATTTAGTTTGAGATAATTACTACTCGTCCATTCAGAAACACAAGTAAGACATTGTGTCAGTGAATCAAGAGGGTCGGGGTCTTCAGGCACTATTAATAAATACAGTTGTGCAACCTCTTTTGTTAAGACAAAGTCCACTCGCATTTCCCATCTGAAACTTGTTGTCAGTTCTTTCTGTAGGAGCCTTATCTCCATCCCATTGAAGAGTGTTAAACTTTTTTTTGAGGTGTCTTTGAGACCTAGAATTGCCAGCAACAGTAATCCAGCGAAGGGGTGTCACTCTTGGAGATTTGCTGCCGAAAGTCAATATGCTTAAACTGCCTGAGGTGTCTCATCTTAAAACCCTTTGCAGATCTACACAACCCTTTGTCATTGAGTGCAATGGTGAGTCACGACTCTGTGCAACCACAAAACCAGCAACCCGCGACCGACCCATTCCTTAAGAAACTATGCCATCGAAACTTAATGGATTCAAGAGGCGATGCCTGCTGCTTATTGGCTTTGACCCTCTGCTGATCCATCGATTTAGCAATTCCTGTAAGGACCTCACCAAGTCTCTGCCTGTATTTTGAACCCTTTCCCTTGTTTGTGTATATGTATAATGTCTTATCTCTAACTTCTCTGGAATGCTCTTTAGTCTTCCTTTTCACAACTCATTCATAATAATCCCCTAGCTTTTGATGGGGGCTGATGTTATGGCTGTTATTTTAAGCACATTCCAGGCAGTTATTTTTCACTTGTGCATTAATCAGCACTTGTGGGTTAATCTGCAGGGGACAGATAAGAGGAGAATAAGAGGGGTCATCAGTGGAGACCTTGGACCACTGTTTTTCTAATTTACAACAAAATACAATTTATTTTTGTGTAGCCCAAAATCACACAAGGAGTGCCGCAATTGGCTTTAACAGTCCCTGTCTTTTCACAGCCCCCCAGCCTCGACTGTCTAAGAAGACAAGAAAAAACTCCGAAAATGGAAGAAACCTTGGGAAAGGCAATTCAAAGAAAGACCCCTTTCCAGGTAGGTTGAGTGTGCAGTGGGAGTAAATACAATACAATACACAGAACAGAACACAAGAAATCTTAGTAGAATAGGAATATTACAAGTACAGAGCAGAATTCAACAGTAGATGCTTGAGTTGCCACTGGAAGAGGTGTTGGCGGGGCCAGCAGGGGGCGCTTGCCCTGAGGTCTGAATGGGGATCCCAATGCCCCAGTGCAGTGATGGGGACCCTGTGCTGCAAAAATGGTGACATCCTTCAGATGAAATGTAAAACCTGACTCTCTGTAGTCATTAAAGATTCCTGGGTATCTTTCGTAAGGAGTAGGGTGTATCCCGATGTCCTGGCCAGGTCACCCTAGCCCCCTAATCATCCCCTGTCTCTTTTTGGCTAACTTTCCCTCTATCCCCACCTCACCACCAAATAGCTAATGTGTGGTGAGTGTACCTGGCAAAAAAATGGCTGTCATCACATACCCCAGAAAGATGTTAATACAGTGGAGCACTTTAAAAAACTGCTGAAAACACATTACTTTAACATGGCCTTCTCAAAACTTCACTTTAATTTAATCCTGATACTCTGTGTATTCAATTCATTATAATAACTATTCACAGTGGCTCTAAAATCCGTACTGACCCCAACTCTCTCTTCTGTTTCTTTTTCCGGTTTCTTTGTGGTGGCGGCCTGCGCCACGACCACCTACTCAAAGCATCATGATGCTCCAACATTGATGGACTAAAAGCCAGAAGTCTGCATGACCATCATCATCAAGTCCTTCCGTGAGAACCCTAAATACAAAGAGGACTGATCATTTATGTTAGGTAGAATGCCCAGAGGGGACTGGGTGGTCTCATGGTCTGGAATCCCTGCAGATTTTATTTTTTTCTCCAGCCATCTGGAGTTTTTTTTGTTTTTTCTGTCCTCCCTGGCCATCGGACCTTACTCTACACACTATGCGACTCTTCAATTCCACCCGGGGGTGTAAACATTAACATTATGCAAAGTTGTTTTTATTACTCTTTAATTTAATTTTTTTTTGTTTTTTGTGTATCAGTATGCTGCTGCTGGATTATGTGAATTTCCCCTTGGGATTAATAAAGTATCTATCTATCTATCTATCTATCTATCTATCTATCTATCTATCTATCTATCTATCTATCTATCTATCTATCTATCTTATAGTTCCTTTCATCTATCTCTATCTATCTATCTATCTATCTTATAGTTCCTTTCATCTATCTATCTATCTATCTATCTATCTATCTATCTATCTATCTATCTATCTATCTATCTATCTATATAAAGCACTTTGAGGGTCTTGAAAAGTGCAATATAAATGCAATGTCCTTTGACCTTTACTAAAAACACAAGGAAGACTTTGGATGATGGGGTTCTGAATGCCGCTGACCAAAGAGAGTTTTCTTTCTTTCTTTCTTTCTTTCTTTCTTTCTTTCTTTCTTTCTCTTTTGTTATGCAAACTTTGTTGTTTCTTCTACTTATGAGAATATTTCAATCCACTTCTTTTTATTCATGTGTATTATGTCACTGGAACTCCTCCACAGATGTTATTTATTTCTTATTCTTTGGCAACACTTCCGACCCCTTTAAATATTTGCCTCTTATCAAAAACAAAATTCATTACAAAGGCCCCTTTTGTTATTCTGGAAGCAACAGTCAATTGTTAAAAGAATTATCCTGCATTTTTGTTCTTTTACCTTTGACAGAGACATTAAAGCCTTTTGTGGCTTTCTGTCGTGCGTGTTTGTTTATACGTAATTGTTCTTTTTCTTAATTTCTCTGTTGTTTCACACCTTTTCCTCCACAGGTGGATGTCTCATTTGAGCCTGACAGCTGAACCATTTGACTCATACGAAGTTCTCCTTGTGGCTGAGGGAGGCTTTCACAATGGTCCACCATTGTGACTCGAAAAAGTCAAGGATGTGTTGGTGACAATAAACAGCCAGGAGATGAAGGGGACTCTAAATGTAGGAAAAGGTAGAAAAGAAGTGACAAACAAAATCAAACCTCAAGGCCAACCTACAGGAATGAAACCTCAAAAAAGAGAGACATCTTCTTAACATCTTTTAGGTTTCTCTAAGACAATAATGAGATCACAGACAAAATATCCTGGGATCATCACATGTGTCTCATCTTAAGCTACAGGAGAGATCTCAGCAAAGTCCCAGAGTGGACTCAGATTTTCCAAGTACAGTAAACCCTCGTTTATCGCGGTTAATCCGTTCCAGACTCTACCGCGATAAATGAATTTCCGTGAAGTAGGATTCTTTATTTATAAATCTAATATTTTCGCAGTTAGCGCATAGAAAACCTGTTTACGACCTTCTAAATACGTTTTTTAACATTATTAGAGCCCTCTAGACATGAAATAACACCCTTTAGTCAAAATTTTAAACTGTGCTCCATGACAAGACAGAGATGACAGTTCTTTCTCACGATTAAATGAATGCAAACATATCATCCTCTTCAAAGAAGTGCACGTCAGCAGCAGAGAATGTCAGAGAGACAGAAAAGTAAACAAGCAAAAATCAATAGGGCTGTTGGGCTTTTAAGTGGAAGTACCGCGATAAAGCGGCCACAATGAAGGGATCAATGTGAAGGTAGTCTTTCAGCATTTTTTAGAGGAGCGTCCGTATCTTCTAAGCAAACAGCCCCTCTGTGCAAACAGCCCCTCTGCTCACATCTCCTCCGTCAGGAGCAGAGAATGTCAGAGAGAGTGAGAGAGATGGAGAAAAGCAAACAATCAAAAATCAATATGGGCTGTTAGAGCTTTGAAGTGTGCGAAGCATATCGTATATCATTGAGGAGTTTTATTTAATACGCAATACGTGCTCTGATTGGGTAGCTTCTCAGCCATCCGCCAATAGCGTCCCTTGTATGAAATCAACTGGACAAACAAACTGAGGAAGCATGTACCATAAATTGAAAGACCCATTGTCCGCAGAAATCCATGAACCAGCAAAAAATCCGTGGTATATATTTAGATATGCTTACATTTAAAATCCGCGATAGAGTGAAGCCGCGAACGTCAAAGCACGATATAGCGAGGGATCACTGTAGTTTCTTGACATTTTTTTGGGTAATTTGAAAGTAGGAGAAGGATGTTAAAGATGGAGTTGCCAGTTAAGAGGAAAAGAGGAAGGCCTAAGCGGAGGTTTATGGGTGTATTGAGAGAAGACATGAAGATGGTGGGTGTGACAGAGCAAGATGTGGAGGACAGGGGGATATGGAAAAAGATGATCTGCCGTGATGACCCCTGTGTCCTGCAGGGGGCACTTCCTCCTTGGGAATAAGTTCTTTTGTGATTGTGGCATGTTACTTAACCCAAATCTATATAGAAAGTGTCACACACATGTGAGTAGGAGGCAGCTAAAGGGCTTGAGTAATTGTAATACCACATCAGACCAGGGGGCGGCAGGATGTACTGACTGTCATTCTCAGTTCTTTTCAGACCACCAACAGAAATCCCACCAGGTTCCGGCGTCTAGGATAATGTCACTTCCGGTGTCTGGGATGACGTCACTTCTGGTGCCTTGGATGGCGTCACTTCTGGTGCCTTGGATGGCGTCACTTCCGGTTCTGACCCCAATGATGTCACTTCCTCTACAGGCCTTTAAAGCTGTCATATTACCTCCAGTCTGACAGTTCAGTTTTGGACTCAGTCTTGTGAACATCTCTGTTCAATTATTTAAACTTTTGCAGCCAGGATATTATATATAAATATTAATATATATACAGTATATATATATATATATTTTCGCAACTGAGAGGGCGCCCGTGGCGCATGTGTGCCGATTTGCAGACCAATCACACGCGTTACCTGGTAGGTAACCACCCATACAATCAGATTGTGATTCAGACTTCGAATGCTATATATATATATATATATAGTATATACAGTATTAAGCACTTTGAGCTACATTTTTTGTATGAAAATGTGCTATATAAATAAATGTTGATTGATTGATTGATTGATTGATATATAGTATATATAGTATATATATATATATATATATATATATACTAATAAAAGGCAAAGCCCTCACTGACTCACTGACTCATCACTAATTCTCCAACTTCCCATGCAGGTAGAAGGCTGAAATTTGGCAGGCTCATTCCTTACAGCTTACTTACAAAAGTTGGGCAGGTTTCATTTCGAAATTCTACGCGTAATGGTCATAACTGGAACCTATTTTTTCTCCATATACTGTAATAGACTGCAGCTCGATGGCTGTGGGAGGCGGAGTTGCATCTCACGTCATCACGCCTCCCACGTAATTGAGTGCCTGCCCATATAAGGTAAAGTAAACACTTAATTTTTTACTCCTTTCCCTGAGCTATAGCCTAGACAACTGCAAACACAGGATCCCATTTCTAGACTGCGACAAACTAATATTAAGGCTCTTCGCACTTTCTTTTCCACGTATACGATTATGAGGTCGTCAGGTCGGATTATGAAGACATGCACACGAGTAAGGCACATTACCAGAGGCAGAAATTTGGACGTTCACATACAAAATGTAATTTCTATACCACAGCCGTCGTGTAGCGCCTTTCAAAAGGGATCTACTACCGAGAGATGATCCATATACATTTTAGCTGCTGTTAGTTACTTACCTGTTGTGTTACACAGTCTTTAAAATGTAGTTTACCCGAAACCACTCCAGTAGTGCTCAATGTACCTGTACTTCTTAAAACGTTAATGTTTTACTGTTTAATAACTTATAGGCTACATTTTATTTTTTTTCCCTTGCACTCAGTGACCAAAGCCAATGAGTAATCAGCTATATATATATATATATATATATATATATATATATATATATATATATATATACACACACATATAGGCACATATATATATACACACATACATATATATATACAGTATATACACACCTATCTATATTATATGTATATACACTCACCTATCTACATTATATATACACACATACATACAGACACACACACACACACATATATATATATATATTTGTGTGTGTGTATGCATGTGTGTGTATATATAATGTAGATAGGTGAGTGTATATACATATAATATAGATAGGTGTGTATATACTATATATATATGTATGTGTGTATATATATGTATATATGTATATGTGTGTATATATGTGTATATATATATATAGATATGTATATGTATATGTATATATATATATGTATATGTGTATATATGTAGACTTAAACCGATTATGACAGAAGCAATCCAAGCTGTGAGAAAACAGTAAAAAGGAGGCGTGTCAGACATCGCAATACATTTTCTGATGCAGCTAGACGAAAACAACTTCATGACACTGCTGCCAAATACTCACAGAAAAAATCCACAAGCTAATAAACACACTGTCACTAAATACTCGCAGGCAAATCCACAACTTAATAGAGACGCTGCCGCTAAATACTCGCATAGCGATTTGGGTAGTGAACAGTTCGATGAATGAAACCTGTTATCTTTACAACGGTTGACAAACATGGAATGTAACTTGAACACAACGCGTCCTCCAAATATGAACCTGACTGAAAGAAATAATGATAATCAAATCCTTGATGACAGCAACACTCATAACAGTCACAAAACAATTACATTGACAATCATGTTACATTATTTTTAAAATGTTTCCTTTTCTTTTTCATAACTTCTTTAACACACGACTTCTCCACTGCGAAGCGCGGGTATTTTGCTATGTATGTATATGTGTGTGTGTGTATATATATATATATATATATATATATATATATATATATATATATATATATATTGTGGACTGTGCCCGGCAGTTTATTCCGGCCAAGTCCCCCAAGCCGCCAGATGGAGCCCTCCCTGCAGTATGGAGGTGCCCCTAAGACCAGCAGGGAGTCATGGACTATGTAGTTTTTATTCTCAGCCCTGCTGGATACCACAGGGGCCGCAAGAGGGAGCTGCAGGGAGGACCAGAGACTTATTTGGACACTATGACCCGGAAGTTCGTCATAGGAAGAGCGACGGACTACCGGGATGAAGAAAAGTACTTTTTACCTGACCCGGAAGTGATACAAGATCACATGGACTGGGGACTGGGAATACTTCCGGGTCAGGGAATATAAAAGGACTGAGGGAACTCCCAGACAGTGAGCTGAGCTGGGTGGTAGGAGGGCAACGCGTCTGGGAGTGGAGGATTGTGATTATTGATTTGGTATTGTGTAATGGTTTATGAATAGTGTGGAGTGGAGGGTGCTTAGTGCACGTAATTATTATAATAAAAAGAATTATTGTAGCACTTTTACCAGGTGTTTGGCGTGGTACCTGAGGGTTCAAGGGAGCACTACTGCCCCCTACTGCGACAATATATATATATATATATATATATATATATATATATATATATATATATATATATTATATATATACACATCATTTTTAATGTAGGTAGATCATTTCGACCTGGTCATTTTAAAAGTAGCTTGCAAGCCTAAAAAGTGTGGGCACCCCTGGTTTAGGGCATCCGCTATTTCATTGTCTGTATCTTTTAATTCCTCTTTACTATTCCTGATGCACTTGACCTCCTCCTTGACTGTTCTTTTACTACTAAAATACTGAAAGAATCTCTTAGGGTCTTCTTTCGCCTTATCTGCTGTATTCCTCTCCAACTGTCTTTTAGCCTCGCTGATATCCTTCTTAATGGTTGCCCTCATGTTCTCATACGCTACAATTCACTTAGTGATATGGCAGTAAGAAATCATGTAGGAGAAGTAACTTAACTTTGTTTAATGTTCGCTTACACTGCAGTTAGTACAAAGACGAATGAAGCCAGTGACAAGACCCGGTAGGGAGTGCGGGCCCGAGGCGTGGAGTCTGTTGGTGTCGTCAGTGCAGATGCTGAAAGCGTTCTCAGGAACAGATGGTGACGTCTTCCATCCATTCATTGGCTTCAAAGGCTTGCCAGGTAATATGCCAAGGCTTTATACTCTTTCTCTATGTCCAGGGCCCCCTCAGACAAGCATGCATTTCCAAACAAGGCAACAACAAGGACACAATTCTGTGCTGACCTAACAGATATAAATAGCACACGGTTACTGCTCCCACTGTCTGACTGCACACAATTTCCATTTGTTCTAGTCTTTCTTTTTGTCATATTGCCTGCATGGCAATTCTAGTGTGCCACACGTGAGTAACAAAATCAGGTTTTTATAAGATAGATTTGCACAGAGCACAGTGACATATTAAACTTATGCTTACAACCCCTAACAGGAGCAAAGAAGACGAAGAAGAAGATTTTGAAAATATTTGCATTGTGTGTTCAGTAATATAAGGTGAATTGTATGGACAGTTGTTTGTGGCAATAAAAACACTTTAGTACAACTGCAAAACTGTAGTCCTTGCTTCTAATAACAACTATTAGCTGCTTTAATTTATTTTGCTGTCCTCCAATTAAATCATACTCATTCTGGAATAAAAGGCAGGCAGTGTGGTGTAGTGGTTAAGACTTTGGACTTGAAACCCTGAAAATGTAGATTCAAATCCCACTGCTGACACCTATGTGACTGCAAGAAAGTCACTTCATCTGCCTGTGCTCCAACAGGAAAAACAAAAGATATGTAAGTGATCATATCTTAGATGGTGTAAGTCACCTTGCATCAGTCCAATAATGATGAAGTCTTGAAAGAGATTAAAGTAAGACAAGAAAGAGATCTCCCATGCTTTTTTCAAACCAAATTCTCAATTTTGACTCCTTTCACCTCAGTTGTATCTCACATCTCCTTGTTGTCTAAAGTTATTTCTCCTGAGGAATTTTAGGAGAAAAATCACTGACAACGCTGATTCTTAAATGAAACATAAATGAGAAACTCTTTTAAGTTTCATGAGCCATTAAAGATCAACCTTTGAGAGGTAAAATTTTCCTACGGGATCCTCCTATGAGTCTTCTTATCAATTTTGGAAAACATCTCAAGAGGATCATCCTCAAAAGGCCTTTGTGGCACATCGAGTCTAAGTCATTATTGACTCCAGCCCAGTCTGGTTACTGGCAACATCAAGAGCCGGACCGCCTACCTGACGCAATATATAAAAGAGACAAAGAAAGTCCTGGCAATCTTCTTTTATCTATCAAAGGCTTTTGACACTGCCTGGAGAGACAGTCTGCTATTAAACTCCTGCATGCAGAAGCCCTTGCTTGCTTGTATTAATTTTATTCATGTTTATTTTTCTTTGTATTTGATTCTGTCTATGAATCAGTGCCATGTGTTTTGTGTGTGGTCCCCCAAAAGGCAGAGTCACCTGTCCATCACCGCCAGGGACCGCCCTCAGCTCTATAAAAGCGATGGTATCCCACAGTTCCCGGTGGTTCATTCAAATATATTAGGGAGTCGGTGAGTTTATTTTATCTATCTATCTATCTATCTATCTATCTATCTATCTATCTATCTATCTATCTATCTATCTATCTATCTATCTATGTATTGTTCTGATTTTGGATTAAACAGTACATGAAGGAGTAACATGCTGAGTAACGTAGTAAACACTGGACTCGCCTCCATTGCCGTTTGGTCTGCTCTAGCCAATGTTAGTGAGTGTCTGTCTCAGACATTAAAGGAGTGGTAGGCTGTGCAGGCACCGTTCCTAATCTCTCCCTATGTCTGCATGAGTGCTAAGCTACAGGTGCAGGATGGTGGGCCAACCCATATCAAATCTAGTGAGCCTCACTCACTCCACAATAGCATACTCTGGTTAATTGGGCAGAATAAAAGGATGGATGACTGAACCAGTGTAGTGAACTAAAGCGACTCAGAGGTTGCAATGATTGGGGTTCCATCGACAGCCTGGCAAAGTCTGCACAGAGTTCATATCTTGTTGCCGTGTTTCTGCTGGCTACTTCATCCCAAGACTCCAGTGTGGCCTGTTATTAGTGCATGTGTGTGTCATTCATGTTTAACCACTGTGCCCTACTGGATTGTGGCAACTACACTGCTCTCTGTGCAATGTGAGGTCCTTGCTAGGGTCATCCTCAGTAGAATCTGTGATCACTTGCTCACCTACCATCAACTGGAGCAGTCTGGTTTTATGCCTAAGAAGTCTACCATCAGCCGCATTCTGGCACTGAGGGTTCTCATGGAGCACAAACGCGAATATCGGCAGAGTTTCTTTGCAGCTTTTGTCAATTTTCATAAAGCGTTCAACTCAGTTGATCGAGCTGCCCTGTGGGACATCCTGAGACTTCATGGGATCTCCTCGAGGTTAATAGATATCATGGCCAGCCTATACACTGGTACTGTGAATGCTGTGCAGAGTGGAGGCAGGACCTCTGCGTTTTTCCCAGTTGATTCTGGGGTTCATCAGTGGGGTGTTTTTGCTCCTATTCTGTTCAGTGCTTGCATGGACTGGGTGTTGGGCAAGGTCATGTGGTCCAGCATCTGTGGGGAATCTGCTGGTGAAGAAAGATTCACTGATGTAGACTTTGCTGACGATGCTGTGATCTTCACAGAGTCAATGGAGGCTTTGATTGAGCCTCTTGAGAGACTGAGTGAGGAGTCTGAGTGTCTGAGCTTGCGAGTGTCCTGATAAAAACCAAGATTTAGGCCTTTAATGAGCTCTTGGGCATGACCATCAGCAGTGTGTCTGTCTGCGGAGAGGGTGTCGACCTTGTCGAGAAGTTTATTTACTTTGACAGTGACATTCATTCCTATGAAGTCAGTAGATGGACTGGGAGAGCATGGGGGTCATGAGGTCACTAGAAAGGGGTGTGTGGAGCTCCTGATATCTCTGCAAAAGGACGAAGGTGCAAGTCTTTAGAGTCCTGGTGCTACCTGTCTTGCTATATGGTTGCGAGACATGGACTCTATCCAGTGACCTGAGACGATGACTGGACTCCTTTTGTACTGTGTCTCTTTGGAGAATCCTTGGGCACTGCTGGTTTGACTTTGTGTTGCTCATGGAGTCCCGAATGAGGCACATTACCTGCATTGTGAGGGAGTGTCCGTTGCAACATTATGGCCATGTGGTGTGATTACCTATGGGTGATCTGGCTTGCAGGGTCCTCATTGTGGTGGCTGGACGAGGCCAAGGGGTTGTTCACGTTACACCTGGCTGCAGCAGATAGAGGGTCATTTCCAGAATGTGGGACTGGACCGCATGTCTGCCTGGGCGGTTGCCAACCAGAATCCCGAGCTGTTTCGTCATGTGGTGGGTGCAGGATCGTACTGTACTAGTGCATGCTCCCCCACCTGACCTGACCTGACCTACTGCATAAGTTCTCAAGATGCTTTTTATGTTGCCATCTTCTGAACATTTAAAATAAGATTGGGTTTGCAGAACATAGATCGGTTGATGAATGAATGCGTTAATGATACCATCTTTAATTCTTATTTGGTCTGCCCTTTAGTAGAATAACAGAGAGCCTGTCATCGTCACCTTTCTGGTCTGGTGTTCATAAATGCATTTTGATAGAGATTTTCTTCTCTCAAGTATCTAAAGCTGTGCTCCTCGCAATATAATTTATTAAAAAAAAAAACAAAAACAAATATACCTTCTGTGTGATTTATCAAGAATGATGTAGTTTAATTCAATATTATTCAATTAGATGCACCCATAATTACAACACAAGGCCTTCATTACTTGTGGAGAGCCTAAATCTAAGGCAAATCTCCCAGTGGATCACACAGGAGTTATTAGCAGAATACAAATGAATGCAAATGATCTCCTCCAGCCGGAGCTGGCAGTTCAAAACTGGCCCCCTCATGTCTGGCCGGTCCAATAAACCCCTGGTTTGGGTCAGGGAGATGTCCACCATGTTGTGCGTGACGCTAATTGACGTCCGCCTCACACTGAATCGGATGGCAGTCTGCTTGTGTGCAATAAAAAGAGAGTCAGAGTCAGCGTGAGAATGAGACTGAGTGAGTGACTCCTCTTAGACTTCCTAATGGTGGACGCCAGATTATTTTTTTTTATTAAGATGGGAGTTCTCATTTCGCTGCACGCCTCAAAAATCTGTCTCAGCCCGCACATATGAACATCCCAAAAGACAAATTACCTGTCCCGCCTAAGCGTTCCTTACATTTTCTTGCTATAAAAAATAGGAGGCTGTTCTGAAGATTGCTTTTCAGTTGATTATGACATTTCTTATTTCTTTTGTGTATATGGCTCCTTAGAGCACAGGGAAGAAATCTTTCATTTGAAACTGAGTACACCTTAAAAAAAATGTTCTGGAAAGCTAAAACCTTGCAAAAAATGCAAATGAGATACAGCCACAGCAACAGTGAAATGCTAGTTATTATGGTGAGCATCCTAAGATTCTCGCAACTGAGCTCATTGGGTGCAGAAGTTTGAAACATTTAAAGAAATAAAATCCTCTTGGCACCATTCGCCAGTGGTGTTGAAATACTGCTTGGAATTTTGGGCTCCTATGTCTGTGATGTATTGGAGCCTTGTCCAGAGTTGTCTCCTTCTGTCACCACTACTGCCGGAATAGGTCTTAGTTGACCTTGAAATAAATGAATAAGTTGCATTATGCAACTTCTAGTCGTAGGGTATGGCAGACGTGTGGACCGCAATTGCTGATCTTGTCCCCAAATCACATCAATTCACTTGAATGGAAATCACTGGACATGTCACATTAGGCTAAGCGTCTGATACGGATGACCCCCAATGTCTCCCTGTGGACGTTTAATGGGCACAATCAGCTGGGAGGAGACCCCGTGGAAGACTAAGGGGTCACTGGAAGGATTATATCACCCAGATGGCCAAGGAACGCCTTGGGCTCCCACAGTGTGAGCTGGTAAGTGTGGTTGGTGAAAAGGATTTATGGGCCTCACTGCTAAGACTGTTGCCCCCACGACCCAGCTTTGGATAAGTGGTGTGAAATGAATGAATGAATGTCACATTAAGTGACTGTGTGACAACCTTCCAGTACAGTCTTCCTTGCCCCTGCTATGACCTAGAGAGTTCTCAAGCATAAAAGCTCTGAAAATCCCCAAAAATGCCCCCTACAAGAAAGAAACACCGCCAGTCTTTGGCTAGTAAGAAAACAGGGCAACAATGAATGTTTATAAATAAAATAATTAATTAAAAAATGCTCAATGGCACAAAAAAAGGTCCAAAGAGCAAGAGGCAAAAGACATAGAATGTAATGTCTTCAAAACAACCAATCACATACATATATGCTAGCGACTGGGAGCCCGATCGAATCGGGCTACAAATTGTACGTTTGTGAAATCCATACTTTCTCTGCAAAGAATTATTTGTTTTTTTAAATCCTTGAAATGATTTTGTTATCATGGCACTGATTTGTGCTTAAAATAGACCTTTTCAGCCAATGTAATGAAGAGCTTCCTGTGTAAACGGGGCTGCGAGACGTGAACTCTGGTCTTCGGCGCACCTCATTTGATTTTTTCCAGCAAACAAATTTTTAAAACAAACTGTATTTTACAACTCTAATCAGAGTCAGAGTAATAATTATGTTGGCGTGGCGGATCATGTTCTGCCAGTCCCCGACTGGTGAATGGTTGATTAACGTCAACCACAATTTGTCCTCAATAATACCTGTGTGATTGCACATGGCAGTGCCCTGCTGCTGAGCGTTTTCACACCGCAAGTCACACTTTCAACCTGTGCTACATTTGCGGCTGCTCGAGCTTCTTCAGTCGCTTGTGCACAGCTGCACTTTCCCTTTTCTTTCAGCGTTAGTAGCATTCTGTAGCGCATGTTCTTCATCTGCCCTTTGTGTCCGATTTGCACGATTTGTTTCAGTGTTAGTAGCATTTGTAGCCATATACGGTGCTCATCCATTTGTTGTGCACGTTGTGTACGTCTGGTCGCATTAGCAAGTCTACGTTCCTTGTCAGTCATGTGACTGTTTCCTACGCATCCTTCCGCGGCCGCTGGTCTTCTGGCTGCGTTGCGATCGTCACTCATTTTAGATCTGAGATCGGCTAAAATTTAAACAGTGACCGTTGTTAATACCCAGCCGTCATTACTCATATTGCCAATAGATGTCAGAAGGACAGATGCTAAATTGCATGGTTCTAACTTGTATTGAGTCGAGGTATTGCCACGAACACCATACATACGGATAGTATCAAATTATATATAAGGATATTAAAAATCTATATGTATAATTTACTAAGGCAAGACACCCATGGAAAGCACGCCGGAAGGGGTGTGGATTCACTAAGCCGCCGACAAGTAAGACACCTATGGCGCACACAGGAAGGAGCCACGCCCACCAACTCCAAGACTATTGGATACGACAACAACTCGCCGAGCCACGCCCACCAACTCGGACGCGACGACACAGAAAAAACAGCGTCATTTATATTCGTCTGTCGTAGAGGTCACATGCACCTCTGAGCCACGTTGACTGTTCACAGAGGCATGTTTCTCGCGGAGGTGAATCGCCATATGCAGCGTGTGAAACGGTTTGCGAGGTGAATCCCATGGGATCCTTAAAACAATCCTTTACAACTGAGGTTAAAACACAATGAAGTAAGCAGTCTTTAAAAACCAAGTTTTCGGTTACAACGCACGACCGCATGCACCATAGCAATCTGTTTTACACGCTACATACAGCACATTCACATCCGCGACAAACATTTGTCTTCTTAGATGCTCCTGCAGGAACACAGAAAGTCTACGTGAGTCACAGGTGCATCTGGACTGTGCAAAGACGACAACGACTCAAGTGATGAGTTAGAGGTGGGCACATGAGCGATAGCGGTCCGCCAGTTTTCAGTCATGGACGATTGTGTGTTGGTTCGTTCGGTGCATGGTTACAATGTTGCTTTTCTTGCTGATTTATTACATTATCGATTTTTCAAATGTTAATTTTCTCTCTGTGCTTAAAAATCATTAAAAAACCGGCCTGATTATGCTGCGTATGGTAGGCCGTGGGTTGGCTAGTACTTTTTAAAAACCTCGCTTACATTAAGTTAAAAAGTGTACAAAAAGTAAAAAATAAGTCTCTCATACATCACTCGTAAAATAAAAGGTGGGAGCTTTTGCTAAGGTTTTAAGAAGTGTTTTTTGAATGTTGATTGACGAAAAGCGCCAATCTTTTATTTTACGAGTGATGTATGAGAGACTTAACTTAATATAAGCATGGTTTTTAAAAAGTATTTTTTTTAAATATATATTATTTTTAACATTTTAGTCATGTGTTTGTTTTAGTATAATTTTGTAATCAATGTTTTACCACTTCCTTTAATATTTCTATCTAGTGCCACCTATTGGTGAAATCTTGAACTATTCTTCATATGAAAATTTCATTTCTTAATTAACATGGATTAATTGAACAATTGGTGAATTAGTGAGTATTGATTCCTGTATTGTCATCGGAAATAAGTAAGTGTGCAAAATTTCAGATCATTTGGACAACAGGAAGTGGGTTAAATATTGATTACAAGATTTGTACCAGACAACGAACAGGTGAAGTTAAAATAAGCATGGTTATAAGCAAACACAGTCTCAATGCAAAATCCAAAACGTGTTCACAAGACAGAGCAAAAAGCCATAAAAGTCAAAAAGTAATTCACCAAAATATCAAAAGAGCGCAAACACAGAAGAACTCACCAACAACAGCACACATTCTCAATGAACCGCAAGGGACTCTTAATGAACCCAAGTTCTCTTAACAGAGTCCTTTGACAGTGATGAGCAGGTGGCCCTTCCTTTTGGGGGACCACCAACAAAACATGCAACATAGTAAAAGAAGCTTAAACACAAACTAAATCATCAACATTGTTAACATAAAAGAATTGAATAAGCAACAATGTGACATTTGATCCCCGGCCAGGTAAATAGCAAATTGCTGCTTTCTTCTTCACCTTACTCTTTCATTCCACACTGGCCTCTCTTCCTTCATGCTGGGATGCTCTTGCCAGATCTCCTTTACCCAAATCTGAGCTCACTTGCCTGAAGGACACAAGGTTTTTGAAATCTTCTTTCAGAAACTTTTCTGGGTCTCAGTCCCTTTCGGAGTAAAAAAAAAAGTCTAAAGTTGCTCTTCCGGAGATCCCCCTGAAACCTCAGATGTTCTTGCAGTCCTGCACTCTGAAATGCACAGGTTGTAGACAGCCCTGGTAACTGAAAGCAGGGCCATTTGTATCCCTGCTGCTGCATTACAGGGATGCTTCTCTTTTAAGAGTTTCTGGGTCCCATGTTGGAAAATGTCTAACAAGTGACTTGCTATGCTTAAATTTAGAATGTGTATCAGAGAGACGAGATTGTGTTGATGTGGACATGTGCAGAGGAGAGATGCTGGGTATATCGGGAAATGGATGCTAAGGATAGACCTGCCAGACAAGAGGAAAAGAGGAAGGCCCAAGAAGAGGTTTATGGATGTGGTGAGAGAAGACATGCAGAATATGGCGTTGACAGAGCAAGATGGAGAGGACAGCAAGAAATGGAAAAAGATGATCTGCTGTTGGTGACCCCCTAAAGGGAGGAGGAGAGGAAGAAGAGGAAGAAGAAGAAGACTTTATGAAGAAGAAGAAGAAGAAGGCTTTATGAAGAAGAAGGCTTTATGAAGAAGAAGAAGAAGAAGAAGAAGACTTTATGACTTTGTGGAAACCTGACACCTATGTAAGCTTGCTTGACATCCCATTACAAAAATCATGGGAGGTAATATGGAGTCGACACCCACACTTTGCAGCTATGACAGCCTCCACTCTTCTCTCCACAAGATTTTGTTGTGTTCTGGAGAAATTAGGCTCTGTAGTGGCCTTCAAGTTCCTCCATGTCTTTATGGGCCTGACTTTGTGAACAGGGGTACAGTCGTGCTTTAACAGAAAATGGCCTCCATAAACTGTTGCCACAAAGTTGTAATTTCACAATTGTCTCAACTGTCTTTGTATGTTGTAGCATTAACTTGACCCTTCACTAGAACCAAGGTGCCTTACCCAAACCCTGAAAATCAGCCACAGACCATCATCACTCTTTCACCACACTTTAGAGTAGCACTGTGCAGTCCACAAGGTAGCATTCTCCTGGTGTCTGCCAAGCCCAGTTTCTTCCACCAGACTGCCAGATATTAAAATGTGACTCATCACTCCAGGGGACTCCAGAGTCCAATGGTGGTGTGTTTTGCACCACTTCAGCTGACACCTAGTATTGCACATAGTGATCTTAAGCTTGTGGGCAGCTGCATGGCTATGGAAACCCATTCCATGAAGCTCCTGACACACTGTCCTTGTGCTGGTGTTGCTTCCAAAGGCAGCTTGGAACTCTGCTTTGAGTGATGTCACCAAGGATGGGCAATTTTTATGCACTGTGCACTTCAGCACTTGCTGACCCATCCCTGTGAGTTTGCGTGGTCTACTACTTCATGGATGAGCTGTTGTTGCTCCTCAGTACTCCCACTTCACAAAAATAGCCCTGAAAGTTGGCCAGGGCAGATCTAGCAGAGCAGAAACATCACATAATGACTTGTGGCAAACATGCCATCCTATGACAGTGCCATGTTTAGTCACTGAGCTCTTCAGTGTGCCCCATTCTACTGGCAATGCTTGTCCATGGAGATTGTGTGGTGATGTGCTTGATTTGATGTACTTGTTACCAATGAAACACAATAATTTGGAGGGGGTGTCCATGCACTTTTGACTGTTTAATGTATGTGGGGTGATAAAAAGGCTCTGAGCCTTAACCCAAAAGGAGTGTTCCACAATTGTCCAAAAATTAGCCCGGGTGTCCTAAAATATGAGAATTACAGGTTTGTAACATGTGGGGTTTATAGATTTCAGTATGTAGAGGTTAACATGGATGCTGAAAATGCAGAATCAACTATTGTGTTGCCATTGAAGGTGTAACCACAGTGAACTTCCAGTGGCTCAATGGCAATTGCAAACAGCAGTGGTGACAGGGGGCATCCTGCTCTAGTACCACAGACTAGTTTGAAGTAGTTGTTAATACAAACTGAAGCTTCTGGACTGGTATACAGTTGTTTGATCCATACACATATGTTCAGGCCAAACCCAAAGTTCTCTAATGTACTAAAGAGGTAGTTCCATTCATTCATATCAAATGCTTTTTCTGAATCCAATGATAATAATATCTCTGGGGTGTTAGACTTTGTGGGTATATTACATTAAACAGGCATTGGAGGTTAGAAACTAAGTGTCTGCCATTAATAAATCCAGTTTGGTCTTGTGATACTACCAAAGGAAACACTTTCTCAATCCTTCTAGCTAGGACTTTGGAGTGTATCTTAACATCATTATTCAGAAGTGAAACTGGTCTGTATGATGCACATTGTAATAAGTCCTTATTTTGCTTAGGAAAGATGGTTATTAATGCTTGGCAAAAAATTTAAGGTAGAATTTTATTGTCTCCAGCTTCTGTAAATGTTATGGGACCTTCTAAACACAATTATGTGCCTTTCGAAATGATGTCCTATCATCAGGTGGGCTCCAATCAAGTTCTACACACATCTCAAAGAGAAGCAAAGCAAACAACACACACCTAAGCACAATTTGGAGTGCCACAGCATACGGTCAGAACACTTTCATGAAAGAGACATTTCAGATTTTGATTTTAAATAAAATTGTAAACTTTTCTCAAGACACGTTTTCACTTTGTGATTATTGGGTTATTGAGTGTGGATTGATGGGCAAAAATTACAAATTTATCCATTTTAAATTAAATCTACACCACAATGAAGTGTGCAGAATATTAATCCTGACTACCAGTAGTTCAAATTTGTCCTCTCTGGAGGACATATGTAAACCTGAATATCTCCAACCCACTGCATACTACTGAATTAACTCCTTTTGCCATCTACTGAGGACATTTAGGGCTTTTCAATGATGCCAAATGTGAAGGGGTGGGGCTTTGGTACCTTTCTCTTTTTCATTAAGGAAAATGGCGTCCATCACTGCAGGCACATTTTATGGGAAGAGGAAAAGTAAGTGCATTGTACTTTTTATTGAGCAAATTCTGGCTTGAAATGTTGGTGGCATGTTTAATGTAAGTCTTTTAACAACACATTTAAACATTGTCTGAATAATTTTAACTGTATTTTAGTGTAGTATTTAAGTGTTAAAAAAATGTCCTCTGTAGTGGACATTTGTAGTTATTTCCTCCACTTTGTTCTGTTTTTTTAAATGACAAGAAAGGGATTCATTCTCAGAAGCAGAGAGAATTTTACTGCGAATTGTTGATGGAGACTCACATATTGAGTTGTCTGATGAAGAAGATCAAGATGCAGTGTTTGAGGCAGAAGCAGAGGAAAATGATTCAGAGAGTTCTGAGGATGAAATTCAGGCAGGGCAAGCAGATGCAGAGGAGTCAGACAAAGCAGAACAGTCCACATCTGAGTCCAGTCGGCGTCCACTGTGGAGCAAGAATCCAAAGTACACCTTGAGTTGGTTTTATAAAAAAATAACTTATTTTCTCTTACAGTTGAGACTCATTTTAATTGTGTTTTTCTCTACAAGCTGTTCTTCATTTGGCAGAGTCTGTTCCCCAAGGAACCCACCTGTTCTTTGACAGGTTCTTTACAACGGTCAACCTCCTCGACACCCTGATGACAAAAGGGCTGACAGGAACTGGAACCCTCATGAATAACAGGGTTCCAAAGGAGTGCAAGATCATAGGGGATAAGCCCTTCAAAAGAAAGGAAGAGGGACATCAGAGATGGTAGTTAGACGAAACCCTCCTGAACTTGCTGTCATAAAGTGGTTGGACAACAAGCCAGTTGTCATGGCATCCTCTGCCTATGGCATTGAACCTCAGGACACACGCAGAAGATGGTCCAAGAAAGACAAAAGGTTTGTCCAGGTGTCAAGGCCACTGGCAATTGCTGAGTACAACACCAACATGGGTGATGTGGACTTGGTTGACCGAATGTTGAGTTTCTACAGGATGGCCTCTCGCACTCGGAAATGGACAGTGCGTGCAGTATTCCACTTTTTTGACTTGGCAATCACCAACTCGTGGCTTCAGTATAAGAGTGACTGCCAGTTTCTGGGAAGAAACCACTGAAGTTCCTTGACTTCAAACTGCTCCTTGGTGAGGAGTTGATTACCCGGGCTCAAGCAGGAATCGCAAGTGACAGCGAAGATGACTACACTCCCCCACGTCAAAAGTGGAAACGGCAGCCAAATGCAGCTCTGAGACACTATGGCGCCATCCATCTTCCAGAGATGGTGGACGAAACACATGCATCAAGGTGTCGCAGATCTGGCTGCAAGAGCAAAACATATGTGATGTGCACAAAGTGCAAAGTATTCCTTTGTGTTTCCAAGAAGGGGAATTGCTTTTTGAAGTATCATACCAAATAAGCACAACAAAGCAAAATAAAACAGACAAACAAAAGTTATGATTGACAGTTATGGATGTTAAACTCATTCTTATGTTGACTTTTTTGTATTTTCTTTGGCACTAACTGATTGCCATCAAGATTCAGTTTCACATGTATGGCGTTCCGATGTCCACTGTTGTGGACACATGATATCTGGAAAATAAAAACTTTTTTTTGAAAAAAAATGTTTTCAGTATTCTAATTACCCTACAAAGATTAGAGAATTTAAAAAAAATGTGATTGGACAATATTTTTTTTCCTGGTAGTCAGGAGGTTAAACAGTTACATTCGAAATCCACTGAACATCACTTAATTCTGATTATTTGTAAATTCTTGTTCCACATCCTACATATTCCTAACCCACTGATCCATTGGGCAGCTGCAGCCTGAAGCAATACACTCTTATAAATGCTGGTTCTTTAATGGAACTTTATGCTTCTTTACTGGGTTGTAGAACTACTGCTTGACAAAGCATCATTTCATTCTGGGAAGGATTCTTTGCATATAAAGATGGTTCTTTGTGCTTTGAAAATTTTCCTAAAAGAAACTTGAAATCTTTAATGTGTATATGGCTGGCTACTTAGGAGGACACTAACAGATTAAAAAAAAACTGATGGTTTTAAAATTATAGCCATTGGTATTCCACAAATCTGATCCCATCTGTTCATGAATAATTACTGTATGGTGCCTGTTACAGATCTAAATTAATAAAGGTTCTTTCTGGAATCTTCATGGGGATGAGTGTTTTTGGAATCAAAATGGTTCTCCTCCCAGCACCTTTATTGTTAAGAGCTTACCTGAACAGAGTTCTAACTACACTCATATTTAATTAATGTCTTTATCCAAGGCCACTCTCACCTTCTGACTTACAGTTGATTACTTGTTATTGTTCCAGCTGGAGCTCAGACAGGTGTTGGGACTTGTTTATGACCACGTGATTAGTGGCGGGATTTGAACCCAATGCTCCAGGGGTTAAAGTGCAAGGCCTGAACCACTACACCACACTGCCGATCCGGTTGCGTGTTGGTATATTTTTTCCTCCCAAGTTCACTTCCTGGGCTGCACTCTCTGGTCTCTTCTTGAGATTTGCACATTTCAAGTTCGTAACGCCGACCTTTGAGAGGTTTCCCCTCACACACCGGATCTTGTTTCAAACCTGTAACACTCATCTCTACTTCCAAACTACGAAATTCAGACTGTGTGCCCTCCTGCTATGTTCTTCAAACGATTTCCAAATACAGTAGTTCGGTTAGAAGCGCTTTTCCCGTGTTTTAACATGATTTGATGATGGATCAAAGTGCGCCCCCCCCCCCTTCCCCCTTAAGAGAGGGGCCAATCAAAGCCACGCACCCGCAGGTTAGCGTCTTCAGCTCGACAGTGGAAATGAATCCGCGGCGTTATTAAGCTCCTCAACCTGAGGGGTAACTGTCACTGCACAGGCGGCGCTAAACGTGAGCACAGAGCTCAGCTCGCCGGAGTTACTTTTGGCCACGAGAAAGACGACGAGTGCGGCTGACCAGATCTAGGCTCGTGTTTGGACTGCCCTCCACTCATCCAACCAGCAGCCTGGCATCAGGTGGCACCCGAACTTCGCGCAGAAGAATGAGAGACGAGAATAGAGACTAGAGCTCAGCTCCCGAGCAGCAACGTGGCAGCAGGAGGTAAGAAGTTTAAAACTGAAACTTTCAGGTGTGTAAAGTCTGACTGGAGAATTCATGTAGGTGAAGAAACACGGCTAGCATGCGTTTAGATCCCCTTCGGGTATTCACAATGACCCATTTGAGTCTCGTTGGATTCTGTCTTTTTTTTCCTGCACAGGATCACAGCGTGGCCGTTCCGACTGGAGCCCGAAAAGGACGGGGAGACAGCCCATCGGACGCTCAAAACAAAAAACAAACCACACGGATACAACTTTTTATAAACCAGCCTTCCCATTGTGTCTTTGCAGTACTGAGAGAAAGGGGTTTCGTTTTCATCTCATGTCATAAAATAAACTGAAGGCATCCACGAATTATCACCGCGTTTCATTCATTCGCGTTGAAAGGGTTACGTATATATTGGACCACAGGACAGTACATACAGGGCCGCTTGAAGCCCATTTGGAGCTTTAAACAGTGGGGCGGGGGATGGCGTCCCCCGGGGTCCATAGTGGGGTACTCAGTATTAGACTTCCCTCCGTACACGGAGCGCGCGCCCCCTGTTAACGCGGGCTTCACGGAGCGCGCAACCCTCAACTTTCATAAACGGCGTCAATAATGGAGTGAGCGGTTCAGGCTGTAATCACCCTTCCGATTTTTTTTGTGATTGCCTACCCACGTCGCCTAAATCCGTCACTGCGCCTGGCCGCTCACATCTCAGGTCTTTGGACCTGGCGAAATGGGATAGCGTGATCCTTTCATGTACTTGTACTTTATTTCGCTTTCCATACTGTGTCGTTAGTCACATTTTGTTATTTTAATGACAATAACTATAACTGTGGTTATGGCGCCACCTTAAAACAGTTCAGGGCATACTGATACCTCGTTAACCTGCACTCTTAAAAAAAACAACGGTTGTTTAATGGCATTTTATTGGGTTGTGTGGTTCCTCATTGGACCGTCGCTTCACAAAAGAATCATTTCATTCTGTTGAAAGGTTCCTAATATGTTAGGCAGGCGTGTTAACGCTTTAGAGTTCAAACCCGGCTACTGATACCGTGTGACCATGATTCGTTCACTTCACACGCCTGTGCTCCAAATGGACAAAAGAACTGTCACCTCTTGTATCTGTCAGATGTTTTAAGTCGCCGTCCGCCCAATAATAAGTAATGAGAATATTATGAAATCGTGACTATATAATGCAGGATACTAGCAGATCAAGACAATCTTAACTTAGCCTGTGCTACTCTCCTTTTAAATTAATGAGCTCATATGAATTTTACAAATCAATTATCATCTATATATGATTGTTTATTATGCATTTTTTGGAGCTAAGGTTCTTGTCGTGGATGGTTCTTTTAGAAACCCCTATGGCAACTCTCTGGCACCTTTTGTTTTTAAGAGTACAGAGTTCCTTTGGAGGTATAACTACGCGAAACAAGGAAAGAAGACCACTCATGTAAGAGGAGTCAAACTCAGAAAATGGTAAGACGTTATCCTTGGAGTCATTCTTTATTCACGGCTTCAAGACTGATGGCCCCATCTCTCCCAGTCTGCCATTTCGTTTATTTCCGTGCAGCTTAGCCCCGTATGGTCTGCTGCAGCTCACAGGTCAGATTTGCTGGCACATATGTCCGTCCATTCATACTAGCCATCCTAGCAGCAGATGACTCATAGGTCTCGACCACGAACGGGACCGCAGTACTCAGAAAATGCACAAGTACATCGGGGCATTGAGGCTCCGACATAAAAAGTCAACATAGAGACTGCAAGTGCCCGCGGGGCAGATCAAGCAAACCTGAATTGAACCTAATATTGTACATGGAATGCGAGTCATTTTAAAATAATGAGCCGGTTGGTTTTTCCCAAATCGGTTACCTTTTATTCATGGCTAAAATGTTACGGAAACAAATAACAGTTCTTCCTGGAACCTTCGGATGCTTCGGCTGGGAGCCACTTTAAAACTTTTAAGACAGCCAGTCTCCTGACTGCGAGGGTATCTCACATTCAATCCAGTTTGCTACTTTCATCGAGTTGTGTGTTATTTTTCTTATGATGGTGAGCATCAAACCGGAAAGCTTGCGCTCTTCACTGCACCAGAGTTTGTTAATTTATAGGTCGCGGGTTGTCGCAGTTGGTTTCGCTTATGGTTTGCAAAGTTTGTTGCGGTGTTTTTTCTCTCTCTTTCTCTTATTTTTTTTTTTTTATTTTTATTTTCACTGTAACCCCTTCTCAGGCCATCTAACCCTATCACCGTACTCATCATTGGAGACTGGCGTCATGATGTTGTATATAAGGACTCTGGACGTTACTCATTTCCTTCATGTGCTCCGCTATCCTCACACAGGTCAAAGACATGCAGGTTAGGTGAATTGGCAATCCTAAATTGTCCCTATAGTGAGTGGTCAGGCTCCAGTAGACCCCCGCGACCCTGGTCAGGACTAATGACTGAGTGACTCTTCCACCAGTTATATAGCAGATTTGTAAGATCGTACAAATTGATTTGTTTTTTCATTGTTATTTATTCGTTATTCTCGCCTAATCTTATTTTTTTTATCTTTTCTTGTAACTTTCTTTTTGACATATTGTAAAGCACTTTGAGCTACAATGTTTACGTGTAAAAAATGCTATAAATATTGTTGTTGTTTAAATATAAGATATTGTTCCGCTCTGACGTTGACGTAGGGGTGTGGGCATGTGGGGGGTCCCGATCTGACGGTCTCGACGACACAAAAGAAGGGCAAGATTGGGTCGCGAGAAAAAAAGAAACCCTGCAACTACACCCAACTGCTGGAGCAACAAATCCCATCAGATTGAAGCACTTGCTGGTTCTTAAGAGTCTCATAATATCAGCAAAATCCTAACATGACATTCTCTGAGCGGTCTAATACAATTGGGGTCTCCAGAAGACGGTGGCTATTCCGGTTTAAGGAACAGCCTTAGATAGGACGACGACAGTTTCATCCATCCATCCATTATCCAACCATCTATATCCTAACTACAGGGTCACGGGGGTCTGCTGGAGCCAATTCCAGCCAACACAGGACGCAAGGCAGGAAACAAACCCTGGGTCGGGCCCCATCCCACCGCAGGACATACACACATCAAGCACAAACACTAGGGACAATTTAGGATCACCAATGCACCTAACTTGCATATCTTTGGACTGTGGGAGGAAACCCATGTAGACACGGGGAGAACATGCATACTCCACGCATGGACCCGGGAAGTAAAACCCGGGTCTCCTAACGGCTAGGCGGCAGCTCTACCCATTGCGCCACCGTGCCACCCGACGACAGTTTTAAAATCGCTAATTAATGTATCATAAGTTACGTATTTAGCTGACACCTTGCCGACGTACAGCAACTGATATTACATTTCTTCTTTGATTCTCCATTTGGACCACAGGCAGGTGAAGTGAACTGCTCATGGTCAAACAGTGTCAGTAACGCGGTTTGAACCCAAAACCTCAGGGTCTGAAGTCCAAATGCTTAACCACTGTGTCCCTCTACCTGCCTAATCGAACGCGCACAATTTAAAGGGCCAGCGCGCGACAATGACAGACAGCCTATACTCCACCTCAAGATCTATGAGGCTTGAGCGCTGCCCGCTGCGCCACCCTCTAATGGTCATTCTCATACATTCATTCAATGTGTTAATTTAGTCCGACGATTTTGCTGCCAGTGATAACGTGTAATTGCAGATCCACAGAGAGAACGGGAGATATTTTCACCGTCGCAAATTAGTCAGCCTTTTGGGATTAAATCTGATTAAGTGTAAATTGCTCCCAGTAAAACATTTTTATGAATATAATGATTAATCCGTTGGCTAAAATGACGTCATCAGCGATGCAATTCGATCTAGAAATGACTTCGCTGTAAAACTGTTCTAAACTTATTTTTGAATATTGTTGTTATTAGCAATGCGGCGCAAGAAAAGGGACTGTATGCTTACGCACAGGATAACAAAATAACCGACAATAACAAGACAATACGGTTGAGCAGGCATAGCAAAGTCTCGAACGAATGGCGTTAACCAAATGCGCTAATCAGCGGTTATAATTGACCATGAAACAACAGCAGCCATCCAGTCGTTAATGTTTTAGTTTAATTCTCTATCAATATCGCATATGGAACAATATAAATGTATAAATCAATCAATCCACGTGTTCTACAAAAGTGTTATCCTATAGTGGCACCATAGGAACGTTTTAAAGGCTCAAGGGTCACCTCTGGACGCTTTCTGACAAGGACAATGCCACTTCGTTGTCAGCTAACCATTGTTTAACCATTCCATCTATCCATCCATTTTTCCTTAGCCCATTTATCCAGGGCATGGTTGAGGGGGCAGTTGGATCCTATTCCATCAATCATTGGGTGCAAGGAACAACACACAGTGTAGGTCTGGCTTCATCCAGTCATTTAGCTGGGCTTAAGCCCCCTCAGATACTGTGCTGAGACTACAAGAAAGCTATGCTATTTGGTTTACTGTAGCTTGATGGATTTTTGGGGGTTTATCACACCATGCCTCCCCTGTTATTCCAGATTACTCCCAAAGACTTAGCCATCTAACCTGCATATGTTTGGAGTGCACAGGAGGAAATCAAAGCACCCACAGGGACACTGGGAGAACATGCAAACTTATAGTTCAACAATATACGTTCATGGACAGATATTGTTAGGTTTGCTTTATGTTAATCAGTTTAGCTCTGCTTTGTCTTCTTGTGTGTTTAAATACATCTGTGTCGTTATGCATGTGTAATGACTGATTTGTAAAGTCTGTAATTGCATTTACCAGTGAACTTGTTGCAGAGCTCAGGGAAGAGCGCTATAATCAAATTAACTGAATACACGTTGCCAAACAAAAGTTATGAAAGGGGACAACCTTTGTCAGCACAATATCGGACACATTTATAGATTTGGATGTGGGAGGGTTAAGCAGACTATGAGGTCAAAGACACACGTGCAGACATCACGGCCGGAGCTAACTAGTGCGCCACCACTACACACGGTAGCGGACTGCAGATAATTCATCCCCACTCTTAAAAATAACAGTTTTGTAAAGACACTTTACTGGGTTGTGTCCCATAGTGTCCTATTAGGTCACTAAACAGAAGTCTTTAATGTTTAGTAGGCTAACTAGAAGGATACAACAGATCAAGAAAACCTGGAAATGGCCTATGTGTCATTGTATGCTGTAAGTCCTTTTAAAATCAGAAACCCGTTCACAAATCCGTCACCATGTGTTCATGATTATTTATGGTATCTGTAAATGGATCTAAATAAATAAAAGGTTCCTTCTGGACTTTTCATGTCTATGCTTATTTCAGAGCCAAACAACGTTCTCTTATTTTTAAGCATGCATACCTAATCTTAAATGAACAGCCTAATCCACTTCTGGAAAAGTAATAAAATATATAAAAACCGGCATTGATAGCGCTGCTACCTTACGGCTCCATAGCTCTGCACGTTCTCTCTCCGTAACTGGGCGGGTTTTCTCAGTAATCTCCGCCTACATTCCAAAGACTTGCAGACGGAGTCGCAAATCGAAATTAGCCAATCAGGTGATGTGTAGAGCTGCACGTGTGACAGTTCAGAAACGATTTATGCCTACGCTGTCAGCACCCACTCAGAAAAGCGAATTCGGAAATGAACGAGTGGAAGCGAGTGACAGGTAGCTCTCGCGTTTTTCTAGGTTTTGCATAGCGCGTGCGTGATTCGTCATGATCCATCCTGCACAGCAGTTTTGTTTCTTTCTCTTCTCCGTTGCGGCGAACATTGCACACGCACCATTAGACTTAAAAACACATTTTAGATTTCATTAGGTTATATTCAACAGTATGTTAATACTAAGTTATCTTCTCATAGGCATATGCTTTTCGTTAAGAGTGCATGTGCGTTTACATTCATCATTAATATTACAAAATGCTGATAAACTCATTTTAATATTGCGTTGAATCATTGATGCCGTCATTGTAGCCCTCGTGTTAATCATTATGAACTCAAGAGAGTTTTTATCAGAGTTAATTCCAGTTGGATGACCAAGCTGCATCTGTGTAACCGTCTCCCAGTTGATCTGCGCGCATACACTTTGCCAACTATTAATTCGTCGCTCAAATCCGTTTATCTAGAGCAGGGTTGCCGGAGCCATCCCAGCAAATAAAATCAGACGCAAGGCTGGAACAATCCCTGAATGGGACACCAGTCCATCGTATGTTAAAAACACAGAAACACACTCATACCAGGGGCCAATTTAGCATCGACGACCCACCTGAACTACACGTCTATGGACAGCTGGATGAAATCGGAGTACCAGACAGGGAAGGAAATGCAACCGATTGGGATCACCCGAACTCCATGTTGCGAGTTAGCAGCGCCACCATTCCACCCGCTACATATTACTATTTACCGGAAAGAAATTCACGACTAAAGTATCACTTAAAGAAGACTAAAGGAAGCGATCATCCTTGTCAACTTAATCCCAATATTTAGTGTAACGCTGTCAGCTCACTTGTCCCTTGGATTCGAATAGCGCACCCGATCGATGTCCGTGGAGTCCGCACGGCCTCCCTGTGCCTGCGTGCTCTTTCCTCCCACATTCACAAACAAGTGCTACCCGGGTTGACTTGCGATACCTAAATGACCCGGGTCTGCATGTTAGGTTACACGTGCGCTGCAAAGTTACCAGTCCATAGCATCACGAGTTGCTAATGTCATTCAAGGGCGTCGATAGCTGCACTATGAAGGACTTACAATATAGTGGATGGAAAATTGGGGGTCCCCCCTTTGAGTGTTTTCCCTGTCGACGAGCATTGTCAGAGCGGGATGGGCAAGGGCTGGGCTTGCGAACAAACTTAAGTGCATTGGACAGGTGTGTTTGGAGGTGGGCTGTCATTGATCATGGGCTGGCTAAAGCCCCAGAATCCCCCCTAAATACGTCACTTATGTCAACGTCATCTCTGTTAAGCTAAATTTTCCTGAAGCAAGATATGCGCTTATTTGCTTTTATATTTTTTGGCATAATGTATAACTAACTGGCATGGGTGACGTCTAACATTGAGACAGGAGCTCAGGGTTAGCGGGTATGGAATGGGGCGAGGGTGGTATTGGGTATCCAGGCGAACCATACAAGATCGATTTTTTTAGACTGAAGAGAACTGCTATCTTATCATAAGTCACAAATAGTTACAATACATACTTAAAAACCTGTTTAAAACTTTAAAATTATGAAAAAGTTCTATTAATGACATTGAAATGACAGAAAACTTGAATGTGATGCTTGCCGGGTTTGGCCCCAGCTTCTTTGATTTCTTGTTTTGTATATCTGAGTCTAGAAAACGGTTGAACTGCTGGAGAGTTAAAGCAATTGTAGTTTTGAGATCCTTAAGGATCTCGGCGTATGAATACATAGCAAAGGCGAGTTGATGTTTAACCTTGAAGTTCCGATCGAAAATGGAACTGGAAGTCTCTTTTTCAAAGTGACATTTGTGCTGCGGTGGTGTGTGTGAAGTTTCCTGAAGGTTAGCTGAGACCGCCACACCGCAGATTAGACATGCGGCGCGTTCTCGATGCGGGCACACTGGCACGTGCGTGCGACTTTACAGCTATTTTAATAGAGACTTTAGGAGCGGCGCTCTGACGTGTACATCTGGAAAACACTGAATACAAAATATATAAACTCAAGTAATCCATCTCGAGCAGAGTGTGAAACAGTAAAGAAATCCTTAATGTATGTCATACAGAATGTTTCTCTGTTTTAAGGGTGGGTGACGTCAAATTACCACAATTCGTTTATTGTTAACATATTTACATTAGTTGTGGCTTTGGCAAAAAAGTTGAGGAAAAAACAATTATTGGGCCACTCCATAAACTCCGCCTATGCTGACTGGTTGGATTAAAAAATCTTTTCTTTCTCTATGAACATCGCGAAACAGCCTCCGTTTGCATGACGTGATAAGAACAATGGCCAACTGTAAAGAGTAAGATCACTGGACACTGAATTACGCCAGCAGGTGGAATTTGAAAAAAAAAACTTTTGCTGTTTAACTATTAATAATTTATGAATGCAATTCTTAATAGCGTGAAAAAGCGAAATGATAGGATTAGCCTGCAGCTCTCATAGCCCATAAGCAGAGTGCACTCTTTCCATAAACAGTATTTTAAAAAAGACGACGAGAACACAATAAGACAACAGACAACACGTTAACAATGCATTTCTATAACAACTGCCATGCTGAAAGTTGCAGGGACAGAAGATGACGAATTGATGACTGCGGAGAAGTAAACAGACATGCGTTCAAATTGCCCACCAGCGTGGCCACTGCAGGGAGCTGAGAAAACGACGAATACAATATACCTTGAAAACTGTAGTTAGTGGCGATATATCCACTTTTGAATGACACCTGCCCTGACCTTTCGCACTGCAATCTGTTCATTTATTCAAAAGGGCGTCAACGACCTGCTGGACCAACGCAGCGCCCCCGTCCTGTTTGCGCAGACAGCAGGCTGCAATGCAAAGCTTAACAGAAACCTCGGAGATGTGAACGAGCGGGGCATCGGCGGTCAGGTAAAACACACAGGCTTACTGTACAATAAAGAACACGCCAGCTTTCCTCTGGAAAAAATCGCATCATTTTAGCTTAACGTTCAACAGTTAAGACGGAAGCGGTTATTAAGGAAAACCTCAAGCTGCTCATCAGGGGCATGCTGGAGTTTACTATAGTGAACAGTCGGCATGGGTTCAGACAGAGAGATTGGGCGCCCCTCATATGCTAGAATTCAATTAGGGAGCAACAAAATGCGATCAGAGAAGTACATTTGATATGATGTATCTGGATTTGCAAAAGGCTTTTGATAACGGACCACATGAAAGGTTAATGTTCAGATTCACTCCCCATCACACATTGATACTTGAACCTAGATGAAGGAACACCATCTCTTGCTCAGCCTGACTAAGATGGACCTTTAGAACATTAGAAAAAACTTTAGACGAGAACAGGCCATTCAGACCAACAAAGCCCGCCAGTCATGTCCACTTAATTTATCCAAAATAACATCAAGTTGAGTTTTGAAGGTCCCTGAAGTCTTACTGTCTACCACAATACTTGGTCACTTACAGAGCTGTCTTAACAGCATTATAGGACCCCGGGCAAAGCAGTGCACTTGGGCCCCTACCTACACAACCACTCAGTAAGTCACAACATACGGGGCCCCTATGTTTGTGGGGCCCCCGGGCAACATCTCAGTGTGCCCATGTGTTAAGATAAGCCCTGGTCACTTATTCCATGTGTCTATGGTTCTCTGTGTGAAGAAAAACTTTGTAATGTTTGTGTGAAATTTTCCAAGTGTGACCGAGTGTTCTTGTTAAGCTCAATTTAAACTAATCGTCTCGATTCACTTAATGATTTTGAGTACTTCAATCAAGTCTTCTCTTTATATCCTTTTGCTTAAACTGAAAAGACTCAGTTGTTTTAATCTTTCCTCATAAACCTAACCCCCTGTACTCTTCCACCTTCTTGTTATTTAAGCTTGGCGGAGTGCTCGCTGTCTGGCTAAAGGATCTGGGCTGGTATCTCAATGGCTGCCAGTTTGAATCCTGGCAGTGACTCCGTTGGGCCCTTGAGCAAGGCCCTTAATTTGCAATTGCTCCAGGGACACTGTACAAATAGCTGACCCCAAAACTCTCTGGAGAGTAAGTTGGGGTATGTGAAAAATGACAAGTTCCTAGTATAAGAAATTGTATATGGCAAGTAAAGGATTAAAAATCACAAAAAAAATCTCTGTCGGTGATTGATGACCAGTAGTGATGAGCGAGCATGCTCGGCCGAACATGTGTTCGGCTCGAGCATCGCTATTGTCGGAGCATGGCGCTACTCGAACGAGCACCACATGTGCTCGTGTGCCATGCTCGAGTCCCTACCCCGCACGTTTCGTGGGTTGGAGACAGCCAATCAAGGGGCAGGTAAGTACTGCCCTCACTGTAATGCCAGTAGCCATGTCAGGTGCTGGCATTACAGTGATTGGCTGGCCGGAACACGTCAACGGGTGCTATATATGCAGGCACTGTCATATAATGTTTTAGAGCGTCAGCTCTCCTGCAAGCACTGGCGTATAATGTTTTAGAGCGTCATTTTTCCTGTAAAATTGATTTTTTTGGGGGGTTTTGGGTGTGTTTTTGTCAGTCTGTAAAATTGGCGTACAGCTCAGACAAACTGGTTCTCAGCAGTGACTTGGGAGTCCAAGATGCATCCAGACATCGTCCCCATGCTGTTCCCGGTCCATTTGGGTGGTGTTTCTGTCACTTTCTGACCTTTTCCAATGGACCAGGCACCCTCCCCTCTTCAGAGCAGGGGTGCCTGGTTGTCTCCCATTGACTTACATTATACTTGGGTGCTCGGTAGACCACACAAACATCGCGATGTGTTCGGACTGAACACCCAAACACCCGAACACTTTGGTGCTCGCTCATCACTAATGACCAGTTGTCCTTCACTGACCATGTCACATACATCTTGCAGATTCACTCTGTACAACATCCACAAGTTCAGATCGTATCTGACAGAGCATGCAGCACAACATTTGGTCCAGGCTTGGAGTGAGCTGGTATGCCATCAGGCCCGGTCTTAGGTATTATGGGGCCCTAGGCGAAAGGGGGGTCTAGGGGCGGAGCCCCCCTGGAAGCTCTGCGAAATGCGTGAAAATTACACTCTCTCTGTGGGGGCCTCGGCCTGGGCCTTCATTGCTCTCCATACTGCGACTACCGCTGTTACCAGCACCAACTCTCACAAAGTTGAGCAAAGCTCCTCTCTGAGACGCAATGAAAGCATCAGTATCGGCTTTTTTCTTTCGCTTAGCTGCTCCAGATTCGTATTTACGCTTCAAGGACATACTGACAGACAGGGGTTTCGTTCGTTCTCGCAACTCAGATTGCGGTTCTGCCTTCCCGCTCCTGTGCCACCTGCTGCCACTGATGAGGTGGAAGGATTTATGAGATCTTAACCTCTTCTTTCTTCTTCGACGAATGATGATGAGGGCTGATTCACTGATGTGAACGTTTGACCCATAGAGATCTTGACTCAAACTGCTCCGCTTTTATAGACAGCCGCCCACGCGGACACACCCCCGCTGGCCCACATTATTTAAACATGCGAGGGGAGGGGCGGGCCGGGGGCCTGGCCGCCGTTGATCCGGGGCCCCCCAGACGCCAGGGGCCCTAGGCGGTCATCTACTTCGCCTATGCCTAAAGGCCAGGCCTGATGCCATGTTCAGTTGAAGTTGCTATGTGCCTGCAGTAAATGGTTGTGTAACAGTGCATACCGACACCTCACAATCGGACAAGGTCTATCTGCACACTCAAACCTCTAAGGCAGCATTTCTCAACCATTAAGTATTTGCGGCCCGAGTTTTCATAACAGTTTTAATCGTGCCCCCCTAACGTAATTTGTTCTTTTTTAATTAATGATATATCATAGATGCATATTTTATTATACCTACTTAACTTTTATCCACATTTATCTATTTCTATTATCTATTTTTATTTTTCTAGTATCAGAATGTACTTTAAGTTAATTTGTTTTGGTTTTAATAGATGTATTTTTCATATTTTTGATTCTTGTTTTCTTGTTTTCACATCTTCGCGCCCCCCTTTTTGTTACTTCGCGCCCCTTTAGAGGGACCCACTCCACAGTTTGAGAACCACTGCTCTAAGGACTAATCCAAAATGCAGTTTAGTCAGCTGAGATGGGCACTTCAGGGTCCTACATTGGCTCCCTGTAGCGACACACATTAAGTTCAAATCCTTGATGCTTGTCTTCAGAGTAGTCAATGTGTCTGCGCCTATTTATATGGAGACCCCATACTCCTTCTCGACCACTCAGGTCCGCCGATGACACCTCTGTGTGGCATTAAATCTCAAACCAGACTCTTTTCAAGCGTACCAAACTGCTCACCTCCATTTCAAATTCTGACTCCCTCAATGTGTTTGGGAAGCGTTTTGAAGAGTCTGTCATCTGGTGAATTTCTGTCTGACTGATATTAGCCGTTAGGTCTTTGTAACCATAGAATTGCTCGGAGTGAGCTGGTACACCATGTTCAGTTTAAGCGGCTATGTGCCTGCAGTAAATGGTTGTGTAACAGTGCATACTGACACCTCACAATCGGACAAGGTCTATCTGCACACTCAAACCTCTAAGGACTAATGCATTTCATACAATATGGATTTATCTGTTATGAAGAAATCACAAACACAACAAAAGAGGTTCGGGGTCGCCACCCCTTTGAAAAAGTATTAAAAGATGAAGCGAAATAATGTCAATTCAAGCCGAGCTCCATACCGAACTGAATTGTACTATACACAGTGGCGTTTATATAGGGTCAGAGGTCAGTAGAGCCGGGAGAGGAAGTGAGGTTAGGAGTGTCAGGACCTGAAGTGAGGTCATCAGGTGGGACTTCCTTCTGATGGTCTGCAGAGGAGCAAAGAGAGAAAGTGTTATCTGATAGCACCAACCTCTGTTCCGCCATATAATCTCACTGATTCGGACTTGTAAACTGTCTCCTAATTGCGTCTGTGACACTGTGCGCTTGAAACTCCAACAGGGACCCCCTCACACATCACTCTTAAGTAATCAGCGACTGTTTTTTAACACAGCATGTTAAAGCACCAACACGGAGTGAAGCCTGTCTGGATTTAGTATTTTGTAATAATCAGGATAGAATTGAGGGTGTAGAGGTGATTGAACCACTAGGGTCACGTGACCATAATGTAATACAATTCTCAGTATTTTGTAAGAGTGCAGATGAAAAGACTAAAATTGTTAAGTTGAACTTTGGTAGGGCAAATTTTGAGCAGATGCAACAAAGTCTAAATAGGATACACTGGGATAAGATTTTAAGCATGGAGACAGTTGAGGAGCAGTGGAACAGATCTAAAAATGTTCTACATGTAATGCAGGACAGATACAGACCTAAATTTGAAACTAATAGGAAACTAAGAAAAACTCCACGGTGGATTAATAAAGATTTAAAAAAGAAGTTGCAAAGGAAAAAACTGCTTTATAAGGCATATAAGACTAATGACTGTAAAGTGAATCGTGGAGCGTATGAGAACATGAGGGCAACCATTAAGAAGAGGCTAAAAGACAGTTGGAGAGGAATATAGCAGACTAGCCAACCCGCGGTGTACCATACGCCCCATAATCAGGCCGTTTTTTTAATGAATTTTAAGCAGAGGGAGAAAATTAACATTTGAAGAATCGGTAATGTAATAAATCAGCAAGAAAAGCAACATTGTAACAATGCACGGAACGAACCAACACACGATCGTCTGAAGTGACTGAAAACTGGCGCACTGTCCTCGCGCCTTCTCCTGCCAGACGGAGGGATGGGGGTGCACGGCGCGGAGTGTGGAACAGGAGGAAAGGAGAATGACGTTGATTCAGCTCCGTCCGTCATGCTAGTCTGCTGATTTCTCGTTCAGTATGCACTGCCCGCTCATGTGCCCACCTCCAACTCGTCACTTGAGTCGCCGTCTTTACACAGTCCAGATGTACCTGTGACTGACTTTTCATTGCTCTGTACGGTTTTGGCTGCCTTTCTATATATAATCCACCAAGACACCCGACCACAGTAGTAGCGAGGTGGGAGGGAGGTGTGTACAAAGGGTTGGGACGCAACCAGTGGGAGCGTAGGAGTCGCACTTAGTGGGAATTCCATGGTTTGCAGCCCGAATGGGGTTCAACGGCTTACCCACGCCGGGTAGACACACGCTCAATGTCATGCATAATTATTTATTGAATGCTAAACACTTGTCTAAAACAGGTTGGTGTGAGAATACAACAGTAAGCGAATGAAAAGATGGAACTCTGGAGAGAGCAAAATACAACACAATAGTGAACCCGCGGCATAACAAACGCCGCATAATTATTTAATGATGGTTGAACACTTCTGGAAAGACACAGTTGTCTAAAAAGGGAGGGTTGAGAATGAGAATGAAAAGATGGAACTCTAGACTCTTCATTGCTCTGTGCGGTTTTGGCTGCCTTTCTATATATAATCCAACCAAGACACCCAACCACGGTAGTAGCGAGGTGGGAGGTGGGTGTGAACAAAGTGCAGGAGCATCTAAGAAGACGCATGTTTGTCGCTGAAGCGAATTGCTGTATGTAGCGTGTAAAACAGTTTGCTATGGTGCACGCGGTCGTGCGTCGTAACCGAAAACTCTTTTTTTAAAAGACTGCTTACTTCATTGCGTTTTAACCTCAGTTGTAAAAAAATGTTTTAAGGACCCCATGGGATACCCATCGGTTTTGTCTGCTTTTCTATATATAATCCACCAAGATACCCGACCACGGTAAGAGGGGGGTGTGCACAAAGTGTAGGGACGTAATGAGTGGGAGCGTATGAGTCACACTTAGTGGGAATTCGACGTCTTGCAGCCCAAATGGGGTTCAACGGCTTACCCACGCCTCTCTGCGCCAGGTAGAGACACGGTCAATGTCATGCATAATTATTTATTGAATGCTAAACACTTCTGGAAAGATACAGATGTCTAAAACGGGTTGGTGTGAGAATACAACAGTAAGTAAATGAAAAGATGGAACTCTGGAGAGAGCAAAATACAACACAATAGTGAACCCGTGGCATAACAAACGCCGTGTGGCTGAGACATGCATGTGGACTCTTACCACAGACAAAGGGAGTAACTGGGTGGTCGGTGAGTTTTTGCATCCGGGCGAATGGGCAGGCAGTGTGAATGCCTAGAGAGCGAGGGTAGACGCCGGCCGGTGAAAAAGGAGTGTTGGTGGGCAGGAAAACGTCTTCCGTGTTCCTGCAGGAGCATCTAAGAAGACGCATGTTTGTCGTGGAAGCGAATTGCTGTATGTAGCGTGTAAAACAGATTGCTATGGTGCACGCGGTCATGCATCATAACCGAAAAGTTGTTTTTTAAAGACTGCTTACTTCCTTGTGCTTCAACCTCAGTTGTAAAGGATTGTTTTAAGGATCCCATGGGATACCCCTCGCAAACCGTTTCACATGCTGCATATGGCGATTCACCTCAACATAGAGTCAACATGACTCTATGAACAGTCAACATAGCTTGGCGGTGCATGACATGCACATGACATTAACCTGACCTGCACTGCATGTGGCCTCTACGACAGACGAATATAAATGACGCCATTTTTTCTGTGTCGTCGCGTCCGAGTTGGTGGGCGTGGCCCTGCGAGTTGTCATCGTATCCAATGGTCTTGGAGTTGGTGGGCGTGGCTCTTTCCTGCATGTGCCATAGGTCTCTCACTTGTCGGCAGCTTAGTGAATCCACGCCTCTTCCGGCGTGCTTTCCATGGTTGTCTTGCCTTTAGTGAATTATATATATATAGATAAGGTGAAAGAAGACCCCCAAGAGATTCTTTCAGTATTTTAGTAGTAAAAGAACAGTCAAGGAGGAGGTCAAGTGCATCAGGAATAGTAAAGATCCAAGCAACTAAAGGCCAGTAAGCTTAGCATCACAGGAAAATCAATGGAAGGAATTATTAAGGATAAGATTGAGCAACACATGGCAAGGACAGGAGTTATTCTGAGCAGTCAGCATGGGTTCAGAAGAGGGAGGTCGTGTTTTACTAACACGCTGGAATTCTATGAGGAGGCAACAAAAGGATACGATCAAAGTGGAGCTTATGATATTATTGATCTGGACTTTCAGAAAGCATTTGATAAGGTGCCACATGAGAGGTTGGGCATCAAACTAAAAGAAGTGGGAGTTCAGGGTGATGTTTTTAGATGGGTGCAGAATTGGCTCAGACACATGAAGCAGAGGGTGATGGTGTGAGGAACCTCATCAGAACTGGCCGATGTTAAGAGTGGTGACCACCAGGGGTCAGTGCTGGGGCCGCTGCTATTTTTAATAAATATATAAATGATTTAGATAGGAATATAAATAACAAGCTGGTTAAGTTTGCAGATGATACCAAGATAGGTGGATTAGCAGATAATTTGGAATCCGTTATATCATTACAGAAGGACTTGGATAGCATACAGAATTGGGCAGATTTGTGGCAGATGAAATTTAATGTCAGTAAATGTAAAGTATTACACATAGGAAGTAAAAATATTAGGTTTGAATACACAATGGGCGGTTGGAAAATCGAGAGCACACCTTATGAGAAGGATTTAGGAGTCATAGTGGACTGTAAGCTATCGACTTCCTGACAGTGTTCAGAAGCCATTAAGAAGGCTAACAGAGTTAGGTTATATAGCGCCTTGATGTGTGGAATACAAGTCCAAGGAGGTTCTGCTAAAGCTTTATAACTCACTGGTGAGGCCTCATCTTCAGTTCTGTGTGCAGTTTTGGTCTCCAGGCTACAAAAAGGACATAACAGCACTAGAAAAGGTCCAGAGAAGAGCAGCAGGGCTGAATTCAGGGCTACAGGGGATGAGTTAGGAGGAAAGATTAAAAGAGCTGAGCCTTTACAGTTTAAGCAAAAGAAGATTAAGAGGTGACATGATTGAAGTGTTTAAAATTATGAAGGGAATTAGTACAGTGGATCGAGACTGTGATTTTAAAATGAGTTCATCAAGAACACGGGGGCACAGTTGGAAACTTGTTAAGGGTAAATTTCGCACAAACATTAGGAAGTTTTTCTTTACACAAAGAACAATAGACACTTGAAATTGGTGACCAAGTAGTGTGGTAGACAGTAAGACTTTAGGGACTTTCAAAACTCGACTCATTTTTTTTGGAAGAAATAAGTGGATAGGATTGGTGAGCTTTGTTGGGCTGAATGGCCTGTTCTCGTCTAGCGTGTTCTAATGTTCTTCAGTGTAATGTATGTATAATAATGTGCTGAAAACTCTGCTTCGTGAGGAGGACAAGGAAGCCCATACTAACAGTGAGTACTGGCAATCATTTGGTTCCACTTCAAGCACTGGTCTGGACTATGTAGGGGTAAAGCTTCATGTAATATTTTTTGGTCTGGTGATCTTTTCGGCTGTATTGCCTTTTGTTTAACTGCTCTAGTAGGATTAAATCACTCTAGCATATGGAACTTTAGGTAGCCCCTGACCTTCGGATGGAGGCATCAGGTGTCTTTCTATGTAACCTAATACTAGGTAATTTAATTAGCCATTGTCAAATAAACAGACAAATACCACAAAAAAAAGGTTTGGTGCAGCCACCCGTATACTTGAAATCAGGCTGCAAAAGTAGGCAATTAAATGCGAGTTGTATACTGATTCGAGTCCAAAACAGAACTGACTGGATAAAACAAAATGGTGGTTTTATGGTTAGGCAGAAGAAGTTAGGACAGCAGAGTCATAACCGGAGGTCTTTAGGGCCAGAATCAGAACTGGCATCATCGGGCCCGGGACCAAAAGTGACATCATCAGGGCAGGCGGGATTTCCTGTAATGGATCTGCAGAGAAAAGAGCGAAAGGTTTAGTGCACTCCGCCTCCCCCTGGTCTGGTGTGGAAATGCCCTCATTTGTGCCCTTTAGCTGCCTCCCATGCGCATGTGTGTCACACCATATATGGACCTACTTGCTCTAAATGAAGATATTAGCAGCTGTATGCTAAGTATGTCTCCGTATATTCCTACATTTGAAAGGCTTGGTCTAACAAAGGATTTGATCACTGAATAAGTGTGATGTGTGCTCCAAAGAACACTTTGTTAAATAACATTTCTTATACTTGCATATTGCCGAAGTCTGAAGCAACTTTATTAAGAGAATGCTGAAGTACAACCAAGATGAAGACTTTATTTATCCTTATCAACTACTGTAACTCTCTGCTGCAAAGATGGCTGGCATGTGTCACTAAGCTGTTGCAGAAGATCCAAAATGCAGTTTAATCAGCAGAGATGGGCACATGTCACTCATCTCCCTGTAGCGACACCCATTAAGTTCAAATCCTTGATGCTTGTCTTCAGAATTGTCAATGTGTCTGTGCCTATTTATATGGAGACCCCATACTTCTTCTCGACCACTCAGGTCTGCTGATGAATGGCGCCTGGTGATGACACCTCTGTGTGGCATCAGATCTCAATCCAGACTCTTTTCAAGTGTAGCTCCAGGCTGGTGGAACAAACTGCCCAACTCTATTCCAAATTCTGACTCCCTCAATGTGTTTGGGAAGCGTTTGAAGATTCTCTCATCTGGTGAATTTCTGTCTGACTGATATTAGCCATTAGTTGGTAACCATGGAATTGTAACTCGCTTGTAACTTGGAGTTCTTCACTTGTGATGGTCAAATTTGTACCTTGGTCCTGTAACACTGGTCTTCAAACAATCCCCCAGACTGATGATTACTCGATTATGGTGATCTCTTTTGTAAGTTGTGTTGGATAAAAGCATCCGCTAAGCAAAAAATTCGGACATGATGGAAACAACTTATAAGCTTGAAAAAGAATAAAGCAAAGACAACAAAAACAACAATAAAACACTTAAACAAATGTTGATACGTAACAAGTTTAAACAAACAGACATTAAGAGGTGACATGATCAAATTGTTTAAAATTAGGAAAGGAATTAGTCCAGAGTATCCAGGATGTTACTTTAAAATAAATTCTTCAACAAGAACGTTAGACACAGACGGAAACATTTTAAAGGCAGAATTCACAAAAATGTTAGAAGGTTTTTCTTCATGCAAAGAACCACAGACGCACAGAATACGTGACCAAGTAGTGTGGTAGAGAGTAGGACTTTAGGGACCTGAGGTTTTTTTGGACAATCGAGGTGAATAGGATGGACGAGCTTGTTGGTCTGAATGGCCGGCTCTCATCACAGTTGTTTTGATGTTCTCACCTAATGTCCTGTGATTGATAATAAGCAATAGGTGAGGTTTTGTTAAATTAAAAAAAAACTCACTTAATCTTACATCTTTAAGGTGTTTCAGGCCAATGTCTGCACTAACATGTCTATGAAAAACTACAAATGGCAACTGTAAACAAGTTTGAAATATGCCAAACGTTCAGGTGCTTTCCGAGAAAGTTATTGTTTGTTTCCTCCCATTAAGACAGATTGCCATTACTTTTTATGGGAAGTGAAACAACTGTGGCTCAGTGAAAGTAAACAGTCCTCCATCCTTCCTAAAATAAGCACAGTATAGGAATTATAAAAATAATGTTTAGTTTTGTCCACACAAATTAAATACCCACTGAAGGGCTTTGGTTCCATTTCCTCCAACCTTTACAGCAGCCTTATTGTTCTTTGATGGGTTGCTCTCTAAAATGTTCATCGGCTCGCTTGCCATTCAAACAAAGTCAAAAAATGAAAATGTATTTTAATACACGCTTGTTTGTTTTGGTGATGGAGGTGGTGACTTTTTTGTGTGGTCCAGAAATGCAAGTAGGAATTTCAATGCACTCTCTATACACCATACTAAACTGACTCAGACTCCTACTACTACTACAACTCCTACTACAACTCCAATACCAACTACTACTCTGACTCCTACTACTACACCAACTCCTACTCATATAACAATTCAAATTCTTACTACTACTCTGACTCAGACTCTGACTCCTCCTACTGCAACTTCTACTCTGTCAACTACAACTCAGATTCTGGCTACTATTACTATGACTCCTACTCCTACTACTGCTATGGCTCCGACTACTGCTACTACAACTCCTCCTCCTCCACCTATTACTACTACAACAACTCTTATTCTGACTTCTACTGCTCTTATGACTCCTATTACTACTATTACTCTGACTCAGACTCTGACTCCAACTCCTACTAATACAACTCCTACTGTACTTCGACTACTTCTACTACTACGACAACTCTGACTCCGACTGCTACTACTACAGCTCCTACTTTGATGACTACTACTACGGCAACTCTGACTTCTTACTACTACTATTATTTTTAGTGTTTAGGGTTTTAAGAAATATAGTATTACGATTTTAGGTAATTTCTTCGTCTGTTGTTTTGTTCTTTTTATATCTATTTTGAAAAATATTATTGAAATTTTTATATTTATTACTGGTTTTAAATATCTCAATTTTGATTAATGGGGGGAATTATTTATTAACCCTCTATTAAAAAACAAAATTTCAAATTATTGATTTTAGTAATTTATTGGACAGATTTGAAATTTATTATATGGATATTTTAGAACAGATTTATAGACTTTTTATTTAAATTATGATTTTACAATTGGTAGGATGGGTCCGGATTGTAAAATAAAAGATTTAGAATTGGGGTGATGTGTGCCAATGCAATTCCAATAAAGCCTTCGGGCTCACCCTAAATCTGACTTCTACTACTACTATGACAACTGTGACTCTGACTTCTACTACTACTGTGACTCCTACTACTACTACTACTACTATTACTCTGACTCAGACTCTGACTCCGACTTCCTACTTCAACTACTACTAATACTACTACTCTGACAACTCTGACTCAGACTCCTACTATTATAACTCCTACTCCAAATACTACGACTCAGACTCTGGCTATTACTACTATGACTCCTCCTCCTTCTTCTCCAACAGATCTGACTACTAGTACTACAACTCCTACTACTACAATGCTACTCAACAGTTAATTACATAATCATAATCAATTTGCCCCACCTAGTTAAGCTTTGGACTTGGACCAACTTCTTATTTGTTCATTGAAAGTCAAGAAGACAGCACCTTTCCAAAGACAAAAACCTCAAAGGCTGCATTAAGTCCCTGTAAGTTCTACTGAAGATAATATGAATGCTGAGATAAATAATAATTTCTTAAATAATCAAAATTGCTATTAAGATTTCATTCATATTTAAAAGCCCAAAAAATAATCAAGTGATGCCATCAAAGAATAAGAAATCAGAAATCTCATGAAGTTCACAAGGGTAGAGCGCCCTGCAGTTGTTTTAGTCCCAGTCTTTCAGCACCATGGACAGATCCTTCACACCTGCTCCTTGTTCCATGACTCTGGAAGGACACAATAGGGGAAAAAGGATTTTACATTTTAACATATTTTCTGATAAACGGAACATAGTGGCCAAGAATTATAAATCCATGATTTAGGCGATGATATAACTCAGAGGTGGATGAGTTAGGGTTGCTTTCAAAGGCCATTCACTTATTTCACTTTTTGTCCATGCATTTCTTTCCAAAGCTTAAAATTAAAACTTTATTTGACTCAATTGTCATCAGAGGTTCAAGTGATTCCTGACAAACAATCTCATTCTAGGGTTTCTAGTGAATAACTCCCTCTTCATTTTGGCAGGGGTTAAATGGGGACCCTAGAAAGACTAATATGGGCAGCTTTAGCAAGGTTATGAAAATGTTTGTGGTGGACCAGATTGTTGCCAAAAGAGACCCCCATATGGGAAGAGAAGCAAGGCATGCTTCATCAGAATGTAACTGAGGTCAAAACAGAAGAGAGAAAAACATCACAAAGCAGTTAGAGGCATTGACATCTCATGACAATAAAATTCATGCATTGGAGCATCACTGTACATCGATTAACTTTCAAATGATTAAGTTTACTGGCCAGAAATTGAAAAGCATAACAGGAATCAAAGAAAGCACAGTGAGCAGGAAACCGCTACATTTTTCAAAATTCTGAGGCCAGCTTCAGTTTAGAGCCTGCATGATTTCACCCCAGTGGTTGAAAGATACCATAGAGTTATGACTTGTACCCAAAACTCTTCATGTCCAAGGCCCCTTCATAAGGATATTTCTCAATTATGTTGACATTCTTTCAGTTATTCTGGAGGCCTGAAGAGTCCCCAGTCTGTCTTTTGAATAACAGCCCAGTACTGCCTCAAGCTAAGAATGCTATGACTCTTGTGGGGTTACAGCTGTTTCTTCTGCGCCTGTGCATCTCACACTAGCTCAGTCCTTGGGAACATGATTTATGGTGACTTAAGTCAAACTCTTGAGGCAATTGGCTATTTCCAGGCCACTGGCACCTTTTCTCTATAAAGACGTCCTTCCTAATCTCTCTTTTGACTTCTTTGTATCTTCTGGTCCCTCTGATTCCAATCTTGGTAATCTTAGAAATATTTGCCCGTGCACGTCTCCAATTCTGATGTTATTTTTGCCGCGACTCCCTCTCACCAAGCATGGAATACATAATCAGCCTTTATGTGTGGCTCAGGGATATACAGGGGATATGCTGATGGTGAAATTCTCCAAAGTGTTTTTCACACTTATGTTCTGTTTCCCGGTGACCTTGTTTGCCGTATGGCCAGCTTAGGAAGAACATTTGTTTTCCGTGTGCCCCATACCAGAGCTGTAGCAGCCATGCACAGAACTTTCACGCATGCTTGCTGTAAGATTGTTGCCGACCTGAGCGTTGGTGGATCACAAGCATGTGAGAAAAAGGAAACATGTTGCGCTTGACAGTGCTACATAATATTTTCCCTCCCTTTTCTAGTCACATTAATGTCACCAAGGAGAAACCTCACTCTTCCAATCCAAGTGTTTCAACTCAAACCTAAACTCTGTCATTTCTATATGTGCTGCGTGAACTTAAAAAGGTAAAAACTGGTAACACAGGTTAAGAAACACTGCCTGATTTCCATCCTGGGTGCCTTAAAAATCAAAAATAATAAACAAAAAAACTTGCAGTATTTTCATTTGAGGGGTACATTAATGGACCATAATGAGAATACTATGAGTACTGCCACCTGAAATATAACATTATATTATGCATGCAAATTAGCCATGTGCTCAGCTAGATCCCAAAACAAGCTTTAAAGGAACCTTCTCCTTCCTCTCATCAGAAAACAATGAAATAATAAAAATAGATTTATTACTATTTATAAGCCATTTCTTTTTGGTCTGCACTTATAAATTGGAAAAACAAAACAAAACTTCTAACTGCACCTGAAACAATGGGACGAGCCAGTCTGAAGCAGCCGCTTGGTGGCACAGCCAAGAGTGGAACCCTGTGAGCACAATGATCTGTCTTATAGTTATTTACTGTACGTATTGCTAGTTTGTGGCCATTTATTGTATTTTGTTTGTCTCTATTGTTTGAGGCATGGTGGCACAGTGGTTAGCACCACTGCATCACAGCTCAGATCACATTTTTGCCCACCATAATCGGTCGAGCATTATTGGCAGAATTTACCCGAGCCCAAAGGGACACTTTAAAGACCATTGCAAGACCATTATAATCACTCAAAACTAGTTCAGTTCAAGGTCTAAAATATGATGATAAACTCAACAGATTGTCCAATCTTTAGATCTAAAACCTTATGACAAGCATATTATTAGAGCTAATGAAAGAAAGGATAGGCCATTAGCACTGGGAGCTTTTGACTTTGGATTCCTGCTGAAGTTGCTTGGTGTCAATGTGATATTTCGTATTCAGACTGCTCAGGCTCTGATACTTTGCATGACTATCTGCTCTTTTTTTTTTTTGCTCCTCTGAAAGCCCATCATTTCCTGATTGCTAATCTTATTTATCATACAAAACATCTCCGTAATGCTGGTCCCCTTATTTCCTATGCAATGAGGATGTGGGTTTTGGGTTGAGAGACTTTGTGGCAGCTATCAGGGTTGGCACACCTACACGCCAGCCTGTCACAATGAAGCTCTTTAATTCAGAGGAAACTCCTTCTCAATTTTATCCTGGGCCCATCAGGACATCAATGTACTTGGAAACATATTGATGACTTTGGCCTTGCGGCATTCCAGAGGATGTAGTCCAGGATTTCTCTTTCTGCTTTCTCTCTTCTCCAGCTGATGTCAGTCTTTATGACAGAGTGTGTTCCATTAACTTCTTCTCTTCACTCCCTTTTCCTCCCCTTTCCCTCATCTGAAACTTGCCCCCATACTGTATGTTTCCATGTAGCTGTATACAGCCCTTTGTCATGATACTCAGTCTGAAAGTGTGACCTTCCATCCTTCCTTCTCCTCATTTATCCGGCCATTTTTAAAAAATCTCCCCTTTTTCTGTAGAACACCAACTAGATTTCAGTTTGCACTTCATGAAGGGTGCTGTGTTGACCATTGCTGCCATTTCTGCTCTTTGAATGCCCTTAGTACCTCTCTACACATCGTCTGGCATATCCTCTGTGTCCATTCTTTGTGGTTCTTCAACTCTAATTCTCTTTTCATCGATTCTTTCTCTCTGTCACTTCTTGGATGTCTCTGCTCTCTCTCTCACTTCTGTGCAGGTGAGACTTTTCACTCTGGGCACCATTTTGGGCAAGTGGTCAGTGGTTTCTCTGTGTGGTCTCTGGAAGTCCTCTTTTTATTGTCCCTTATGTTGTGGATCAACAAGATCAAGTGGAGTTGTGGTATTGTATGAGGAAGTCGGGAGTGGCAGGTAAGAGTTGTACAGGATATGCACGAGGGAAGTGTGACCGTGGTGAGGTCTGCAGTAGGAGTGATGGATGTATTCAAGGTGGAGGTGGGATTACATCAGGGATCGGCTCTGAGCCCTGTCTTATTTGCAATGGTAAAGGACAGATTGACAGACGAGATTAGACAGGAGTCCCCGTGGACTATGATGTTTGCTGATGACATTGTGATCTGTAGGGAGCAGGTTGAGGAGACCCTGGAGAGGTGGAGATATTCTCTAGAGAGGAGAGGAATGAAGGTCAGTAGAAACAAGACAGAATACATGTGTGTGAATGAGAGGGAGGTCAGTGGAATGGTGAGGATGAAAGGAGAAGAGTTGGTGAAGGTGGATGAGTTTAAATACTTGGGATCAACAGTACAGAGTAAAGGAGATTGTGGAAGAGAGGTGAACAAGAGAGTGCAGGCAGGGTGGAATGGGTGAAGAAGAGTGTCAGGAGTGATTTGTGACAGACGGGTATCAGCTAGAGTGAAAGGGAAGGTCTACAGGACGATAGTGAGACCAGCTATGTTATATGGGCTGGAGACGGTGGCACTGACCAGAAAGCAGGAGACAGAGCTGGAGGTGGTAGAGTTAAAGATATGAAGATTTGCATTGGGTGTGACGAGGATGGAGAGAATTAGAAATGAGGACATTAGAGGGTCAGCTCAAGTTGGACGGTTGAAAGACAAAGCCAAAGAGGTGAGATTGCATTGGTTTGGACATGTGCAGAGGAGAGATACTGGGTATATTGGGAGAAGGATGTTAAGGATAGAGCTGCCAGGTAAGAGGAAAAGAAAAAGTCCTTAGAGGAGGTTTATGGATGTGGTGAGAGAGGACATACAGGTGATGAGGATAACAGAACAAGATGAAGAGGACAGAAAGATATGGAAGAAGATGATCCGTTGTGGCAACCACTAACGGGAGCAGCTGAAAGAAGAAGATGTTGTGGATCAATGGGCCATCCAGTTCAAGTATCAATAAGTGGCTATCTGGTGCTCATCTGGTTAGAGACCGCATGGGTGGTGGTTAGTAATGGTGGGCCCTTTAATCCTTTCACCTAGACTTCCTTGGCATTTTTATTTTTTTTATACAGAGAAGTACATCTGCCACTCTTCCTTGCAGATATCCCAGTGCCTCCACTCTTTTCTTTTTTTTGTAACCACCTTCTCTCGTTGGGTTTCCTGGGTTGGCACCATTGTTTTTTGTTGAACTGAATCAAAAATCGTTTTGGAAAAAATCCAAGACTTATGAATGTTAATTGATTAAGATGACAGACCAAGATTAAGTTTTAAGTCCTCCATGATCTTTGTGAATCAATACGGAGCTCTGTGTTTGGTTCATACCCTTTAAATAAATAATTAAATGATGGTTTTCTTATTTAGACTTAGAAGACATGGGCTTCAAATAGTGATACCTGCATAATGGGACAATGGTGGTCCCTTGCTCTGTTTCTTAAATAGTGGCATACCAGCTTTGAAATGATTCAAAAGACACCACAAACATGTTTGGGGTAGCCACCCTGTATACTTGAAAATTGGTCATGGGAAAAAGGCAAAATAAAAGAAATAGGTCTTTACAGACTTGAGTCCAAAACAGCACTGATTTGTAACGGACAAAAATGGCAGTTTTAAAGCCGGACAGGAAGTGATGTGACGTGATTAGACACAGGCAGAATGTCCCATAGAGGAAAAAGAGAAAGGATCAGTGCACTCTGCCCCCTCCTGGTCTGGCATGGAACTACACTCTTTTGAGTCCTTCAGCTGCCTCCTATGCGCACGTGTGTGACACAGCCTATTCAATAATCATTTGGTACAACAGAGAGAATACAATGGGCTTAGATGGACAAGTGAGGACCATTATGATCCTCCTCAATATTAATCATCTTCACGATAACTTGAGCTCCTCAGTTTGTTGTTTCAGTTCCAATCCATCCATCCATCTGTTTACAATGGCATAGGCATCCAGAAAAACAAGTGCATGGCAGGATACATCAATGGATGAAGTGCAAGAACCTAGCAGGACACACATGTGCACAAACATGAACCTTGGCAATTTAGAGCTGACCCAGCAAAAAACCCACGTAGGCATAGAATATGCAAACCTGAAAAGAAGGTGACCATTCTGGTGTTTAGGCCCACTCTCCTGGAGCTGTAAAGAGACAGTGATAATCACTGGATTCCAGTCTTGTTCTGGACACTGTCATTGAGATGTTGAATATTTATTCCATGACTGCTTGTGTGCTCTGATTTCCTTTACACATCTCAAAAACGTATTAGATTGCCTGCTGATTCTAGATTTGTTCACCATGGGCATGAGTGGGTATGTATGTGAATATATCCTGCATGAGAATATGTATATGTACTGTATATGTATTGTGGCCACCAGGGGGTGCTCCACTCCCCAAACCTGTCACAGACAGACATGGACACAAGTTCAGCACAACACACACTTTACAGGAGAAACGTTTCCCAAGTAGCATTTCCAAGGAAAGCACAGTTTGCAAAGCACAAGTAATACTGTCCACAGCACTTTCTTTCTCTATTCCTCTGTCTCTCCTCCACCTCCACTCCTCCGGGCAAGCTTTGTCTCCCTTCCTCCCGAATCTGGAACCTGAATGGAGTGAGGCAGCTCCTTTTATAGAGCAGCAGGAAGTGATCCAGGTGTTCTGTAGTCTCCTTCTGGCAGTATGTCTGGGTATGGTGGCGGTGGTCCTCACCATGATTGTTCGCTAACACTCCACAGGCCTTGCCATTTTGGAAATGCTCTGACCCAGTGTAATGCTGTTAAAAAATTACGACCCATAATATATAGCGTGTATTTTATTTTAGTGCATTTTTATTCTGAAATGATTTAAATTGTGTACCTACAGCACATATGGGGAAGCTGACATTGTATATTGTGTAATCAATTCTGCAACCTAAACAGCAGGTAGGTACAAATGAGCTCATTAGATCATTAATATTCATTAGGGATTCCAAGAGTGTTGAATTCTGGGGCATATGCAAAACAGATATAGATAAGAATTTTGGGAAAATAAATATAAAAATGTTAAAGAGTGTTGTTGTTTATTAGAATGTACTAGAGGGCTCCGCCCACTGCTCGCTTCGTTTGCCCGCCTCTCGGGTTTTGGTTTACTGGATATCCAATTTAAAGAGATTGTTATTTTCATGGGAATTGTTACATATGCATTATTTTCACTTTTACTTTAAAACTTTTGTAAAAACAATACTTGTCCTTTATTTCTGGCCCCGGGTGTGGTTAAATCTCTTTCTCGCATGACGTATAACGCTGCTCGCGTTGTGAAGGGGGTGTGGCTGAATGCACGGCAAAGAGATGCCGTTGGATCATCTGCTGTCTTTCTGCTGCTGCTGCTGGCGAGCTGTGTGTTCGCGTTGATCATGTAAAAGCTTGTATAGCAGCTGTCCTTATGCCACTTCGTGTCTGTGCCGCTGTGAAGGGGGAATGGGGCTTAAAACACTGTAAGGAGAAGCATTCCGATCATCTGCTGGCTTGCTGCTGCTGGCAAGCTGCGTGTTGATCTTTTCAAAGCCTGTACAGCAGCTGTCCTTTAGCCACTTCGCGTCTCTGCCGCTCACATTGTGAAGGCGTGGGATTGTGGGGGGGATTGAATGCACGGTAAGGAGAAGCGTTCGGATCACCTGCTGGTGTGCTGCTGCTGCTGCTGGCGATCTGCGTGTTCTACTTCTCGCTTGTCGTTGTTTTAAAAGCTGAGAGCACATGAAGTGTGTGTTCCAAAAGCATTTCAACCACTGCTAGGTTAGATGTCCGTGAACTTGTTTTAAATGTTGTCTCACTGCCTTGTTTCACGTGACGTTAAAGTGTCTCTTGCAGGATGTCAAATTGTCTTCCGAGAAGATCACGTCTCGTCTCCCTAGTCTCCCTCCTAAGATTTTTTTTTTTATAATAGAGAGATATGTTTGAGCTTCAGGTAAACTAACCAGTGTGTATATGCTTGTAAGAATATGTGAAGTGGAGGCTGGGGATGTTAAGATTAGTACATTTCACGTTTATCTAAAGGTAGCTTAACTGACAGTCAACCAGATGGTGGATTGCTCAGTTTTTTGACTGATGCAATATCCTACATAAGGCAGCCAGCAAGTCACTGTAAATTCAAATTTAAAAAAGCATGTTTAGAGATAAAAAAAAAAAAAAACTGCCAGGGAGAAGATGACTTGGTCAGATTGTGCTGTCTACAGACTGCCTCCCAACTTGCAAGCATCAAGACTGCAACAACCAAAGCCACAGGCATCTGATATGAAGCTTGCTGTGTGATCCTGATTTGAATCATTCAGGTTGTATGTCTTCATATTTAACATGTATGCCTTTGTTTCCTGCAAATAAACGTAAGTCATGTTTTATGCATTGTTTTATGGCCAAACTGACTAAGTATATCAATAAATTACAATATGTTCAGAATTCTGCTGCTCATTTACTTACACAGAGACTATGGAGGGGATGGGGGGGCAGAGTTTTCAGTGTGGTGGCCCCCAAAATTTGGAATGCTCTTCTTCACAGCCTTCGCGAGGAAAAAATCTATTGTACTCCTGTTAAAAACACATCTTTTCAATTAGTATTACTCATTTTCTTGTAACAGATTGTTAATCTGTTTATTGAATTGTAAAGTGTCCTTGAGTATATGAAAGGCACTACATAGATAAAACTTATGATTATTATTATTATAAGTAATGACTGAAGTAGAGTTGAATTGTTGCTTTGCGGAAGTTGCCCTGTTGTTTATTGGCATTTAGTAATGACTAATGATTGTTAATAAAACAAACTGCACTCATTTAAGTTACATTCTTTCAGGGGTAACATTTGGCTTTGGTGAGATTGAGAAGCCCTTTCAAAGTCGGCCATCAGGATATGAAAGTAGCTGTAGAGACTCCTGGTTTTTGGTAAGGCATTGTGTAGCCCTTTCAGAGGAAGCAATCCAAAGATTGGTTAAGTGGTGGCTCTGTGGCTAAAGATATTTGGAAGGCTGCTGGTTCAAATTTCATTACTGCTAGAAGGTATCCTACACTGTTGGGCCCCTGAGCAAGGACCTTAACCTGAAAATTGCTCTGGGGTACTGTACTGTACTGTACAATGGCTGACTCTGTGCTCTGACTAGGAAAAGGTCATGTGAGAAGACAATTTTAACTCAAAAACAAAAAAAGACCAATCAAAATGTCTACAAATCCCAGCAGAGATGGTTCATTGGTGAATGGGTTCCTGCCCCGGTAAGGAGTCAAAGCTGAGCTAGCCAGTGTTGAGGTATTCTGTGCTGAGTGAATGTTTTAAATAGGCAAGTATTGCAGGCCATACGTGTGAATCAAGGCTAAGGGTTTTGGCTTTTCTAGTATTAACTTGTCCACCAATATAAAAGAATCTTACAGGTTAAGTATCTTTATCCAGTCGTCTGGTCGTAACAATTTGGCCCTTATCAAAGTCACTCGGGCCTTTCCACCTGTCCGTATCTTCTGCATTGAACACGTCAACTATGAGTACCTAATATGAGCTTTCCCTCTAATATATCCCGGACCCTAACACTTGCAGTTGCAACGAGACAGTCATCGTCACTCGCTTCATATAGGAGTGCTCAGAATGTTTTAGCTCACCAGTGTGTATGTACTAAGAGTAAGTAAGGTTTGCATTCTGCGACCCGTTCTCTTTGTCATGTGGAATGGATAGACATACAAATGAACTGGAGAGATAATTTCATTTATTTTATTTGAAGCAATCAGCTAAGTGATCATGCAGGAGCAAGTCAGACATGTGAACTAATAAAGAACAATACAGAGGCGACAGAGACGCTGGCAGTTCTGATTTCTTAAAGGACATTGGCAGCGCAATCAGTTTAAATTACAGAATAAAGAAGATGGCATTTAAAAATCCACAAGAAATTTAAAGATGTTGTTATGTATTCATTATTTAAAGAAGATGTATGTTTGTCATGTAAACAGATCCACACATAGTTAAACTTGATGGGTTTTTCACAGATTTGACATTTTTACAGGAGAAGGCCATAGGCTGTAATGTGAATAATGCAAAATAAATACACATTAGAAATTAATCAAAGTAAAGGATGAACTGTGTGAATATCTTATATTGTTTAAAACAATGGGCAGTCATATTTTTCTATGATAATATATACTTTTGTAGTAATTGTTGTGATTACTTACACAAATTATTCAGAAGTGCTGTGAGGCCTTCACAAATACCCAGAAAAAGCAGGCCAGAATCCCCAGTGGATGTTAATTAAAAGCCACCCTACACTGGGCAAAAATACTCTTCACTTTGTAAATTCAAAAAGTATACTCCATAATCTCCTAAAACATACTCAAAATATCCCACAAGGGAGAGGCCAGAAGAAATCAGGAGCAAGAAATGGTTCTGCGAAGGATTTATTGAAGGGAAGGGAAAAACAATAGATAAAAAAAAAAAGACTTGCCTAAAAGGTAATCCAAAGCAGACAAATATCATATTGGTACCCACAAGAAAAACCCAAGAAACTGCAGCAAAGAATCAAGAATCGCAACGAAAATCAAAGAAAACCACAATACTCACAAGAAGCACTAAAATCCTGCAGAGGCGTTTGAATGAACGGCATTGGACTTCAATTCCCAGTAGCCTATCAAGGGCAGAGGGCGGTCCCTTACCTGTGATGGAAAGGTGGCCCCGCCTCTTGGGGAATTAACCCACAAAATCCAAGGAATATGAGAGAACCTCAAAGCACACATAGATACTACATAATAACCAAACAGAATAAAATGAACAGATACTACGTAATTAGACTGATAATACATAAACAGAACAATCTTATGAATGACAATGGACAACAAGTTAAAAGAAGATAAAAAGATGCACTTTAAACATGAGCCAGGGGTAAAACCTTGGCTTGACTGTAACAATAAGAAAGAATTCATTTTATAATTTTTGAAATCACTTATGTATTACATCCATCCATCCATCCATTTTCCAACCCGCTGAATCTGAACACAGGGTCACGGGGTTCTGCTGGAGCCAATCCCAGCCAACACAGGACACAAGGCAGGAACCAATCCCGGGCAGGGTGCCAACCTACCGCAGCTTATGTATTACATGTAAAATATAAATAAATTAAAATACAATTATACCAAAAAAACACTAAAGGTGGGAGTTGAATGTGGATGCTGTTGGCTGCTGCCATCTGCTGCCATCTGCTGCAATCTGCTTTCTTCTGCATGGTCACCCTTTCCAACTATTAAATGAGAAGCATCTTCACGGTTTTCTGTGATTGTTTTTCTTTGGTTTAGTTAACTTTTGGTGATGTTGAATTTTGTGGGTCTCAGAGTCATGAGAAGTATTTTTTCTATTTGTTATCTGCAAACTGCCAAGAATTTCTTTCTCTATTTATTGTCAGTCAGTGACTCAATCAGGGACGTTTAGCTATTATATTACAGCCAGCTTTGAGAAGCATCTCCTTGTTATTGTTTTTGAACATTTTTTTTCATGTTTCTATGGAGTTTACGCTGGTATTGTTATACCCATTGTGAAGAGACAAAAGAGCAGAGGAGTCCTCAGGAAAAGTTGGTGGACCAACTGGACCACCCCGTTTAATGTTAGGGTCCAAAAAATAAAATAGCACTCATTGGTGTGACAACAGAAAATAAACGCACTCATTGCCTTACTAGCCTATTCAGCTTTTCTAATGACCCTGCTTGATTGAACAGATCAGATTCGGCGATGTCTGACATGCAGGGACACTGCTCCTGGTCGGGTGCCATTCCTTCTGGGGACTGCAATGGCTTAGTTGCCTCACTGGATGACTCCTCAGTGCTGCAGAGGAAGAAGGAGATAATACAGTTAGCGTCGGCGCCCCCTCTTGTCATGGAGTGGTATTGCCAGCTTCAATAAAGTCCAGTAGGGGATCCTTATGCACCCATGTACTTATGTCACTATTTCTTACTGAATAGTCCTGTATGATGGATTTCAATGTGTATATATTTGTTGTGTTTTATGGGTGGAACCCTGCAATCGCTTCATGCAGGGTTAGACGTTAATCTCCATTCAGGAAATCTTGGGGGTTGATGGCAGGATTGGCACTCCACCCACCGAAAAAAAAAAACACCTCACACTATTCCGGCGTGGTGCTGAGGTGTCACCCGCTGCACTCGGGACCCAATCCAGGTGGTTTAGTGTGGGGCCACCTTGATGTCACTGCTGAGGGTCCACCCTCAGCCTTTTTTTTTACATTTTAAAAATTTTATTAATTTTATTGCAATCATTCCATACAAATCAATCAATTTTTACAAAAAGTAGAATTGAGAACAAGTCGACCCCCACCCCGAGAGAGAGAGCCTGGCCAACGGAGTAAAATTTAAGGCTTGTAAACATACCTGAATTAATAAGTTTGATAAGCCAATAGAGATGAATGGAGAAGAAAAAGAAATACAGAAAGAATTGCTTCCTCTGTGCTTTAAGAAGTTATTCTGAAATATTACTGATTAGATCCTGCCATGTTTTGAAAAAAATCTGTACAGACCCTCTGAGTATTTGATTTTTTCTAATTTGAAATAGTATAACACATCTGTTTCCCTCTGACTTATGTGAACGATAGGGGGCGCTCTCGCTCCCTTGAACCCCTGTCCACGACTCCAGACACCAGGTAAAAGTCCTCAAGTTGACTTTATTTTGTCGCCACAGTGTACAAAACACACTCTCCACCACAATACTCATATAAATCACAATAATTATCAATAAACCAATCCTCCAGCACCCAGACGTGTTGCCACCCTTCCACCCAGCTCAGCTCGCCGTCTGGGAGCTCCCACAGTCCTTTTATAATCCCTGACCCGGAAGTGTTCTCAATCCCCAGTCCATGTGATCCTCAATCACTTCCGAGTCAGGTAAAAGTTCTTTTCTTCAACCCGAAAGTCCGTCGCTCTTCCTATGACGAACCTCCAGGTCACAGGGCACGAAGAAGCCCTCGGTCTTCCTTGCAGCTCCCTCCTGTGGCCCCCACGGCATCCAGCAGGGCTTTGCATAAAAAACTCCATTGTCCATGATGCCCTGCTGGTCTTCTGGGGACCTCCATGCTGCAAGGAGGGCTCCACCTGGCGGCTTGGGGGTATTGGCCGGGATAAATGGCCGGCCATCCTTCACACTTAAAAGAGGAGAGTTTGGGTTCTTCCAGTGTATCAGAATAAGTTTGTGTGCCAAAAGTGTAGTGAATGTAATCACAATTTGTTTGTCTTTCTCCACTTTAAGACCCTCTGGAAGAACCTCAAACACAGCTGTTAATGGGTTAGGAGGGATTGTGAGTCCAAGGCTGTCTGAAAGGTAATTAAAAAATTTGGTCCAGAATAATGTTAAATTGGTGCATGCCCAGAACATGTGACCCAGTGAGGCTGGGACTTGATTGCAGCGTTCGCAGGTTGGATCCCGCCCTGGAAACATTTTGGAGAGTTTTAGTCGAGACAGATGTTCTCGATATATAATTTTAAGTTGTAAAATTGTATGCTTTGCGCTTATGGAGCTCGAGTGAATTCTCTGCGTTGCTACTTTCCACTTCTTTTCTGATATATTAATTGAGAGATCTTTTTCCCAGTGTCCTCTTGGATCCTTGAAAGGGAGGGACTGTAAAATGATTTTATATATTGCAGAGATGGTGTCTGAGTTCTTGAAATTGAGCAAGATTTTTTCCAGCATGGATGAGGGTGCAAGATGAGGAAAATCGGGCAGGTTCTGTTTAACAAAGTTCCTAATTTGAAGATAGTGAAAGAAATGTGTAGCTGGAATGTTACATTTGGAATGTAATTGTTCATTGAGTGCAAAGACGTTGTCTATATAAAGATCTCTAAGCAAGTTAATCCCAAATTTTTTCCAGATATTAAATGGCCCTCAGCCTTAATATGTGGGGTGGGGTAGTTGGTCCTTCAGTGATTCATTGACGTTTAGACTGTGTATATTTTTGTGAATATTTGAATTTTCTGGTTTTTGATTTATTGCTTCTGTTTTCGTGATTGATGATTTGTCTTCTTCTTCTTGTTTTACTTTCTCTGATTATTTAAATAATTCTTCATTCATAAAGCTTATTTGTTTTGTGACTTAAAAAATCGAGAGTGGTCTCCCCTAGACTTAATTGTATAATCAGATATGGGGATGGATATTTGAGGAGTAAACCACAAGACAAGGATTATATTTTTATATCACTAGGGGGCTTTGCTTGTCAATCCCCTCTCCTGCGCTATGTGCCAGCAACTTCACGTCTCTGTTGCTCATGTATGTGGATTTCACTTTCACTGAACAACAAAACTTTGAATTCTCGTGGATACGCATCTTCATTGCGAAGAAACACTACTTTTTCCTGATGGCAACACAAATAAGACCATCTGCAACACTCTGACTTAAAGTTTAAATCCGAACAATACATACTTCTGTCATATCACCTAGTCTATATCCATATACTCGATCTCTTTTTGCTTGTACCTTTTCATCAACATCGCATTGAATTTTGATTCCGTGTTTGGAATTGCATCATGACAACGCAACATATAACTGCCCGTGAGTGAATATCGTTTCTGTCTCTCTACAAGAAATGTGTCTGACAAGAGCATTCACACAACTGAGAAATGATAGATAGATAGATAGATAGATAGATAGATAGATAGATAGATAGATAGATAGATAGATACTTTATTAATCCCTTTAATTCGTGATTCAGGCCTTTAACATTCCAGCTTACGAAGTTAACTGTCCCATCATAGAGACACTGATTCTGAGTTTTTGATGTCATTTTATAGTCTTAACTGGGAGTGAGACATCTTTTGGTCTTAATTTCCTATTTCCCCTAGAGTTGTTGCCATATAGCTTATTATTATGTTGGTAGTAATAATTATAAAGAATGTTGAGGATAGATTAGGTATAGATCAGGCCTGCTCTCTTTCTTCCCCCCCTTAACCCCCCACCCTCCCTCTTTGCCTCCCCAAGTGAGGCTAAAACCCACTTCACGCAGTCCCAGTCCTCTGACATACCCAGAGACAGAGTACGTCCAAAGCAAAACAAGCCCCAATGCAGCGGCGCTTTAGGGTTAAAAGATAGAGATATCTGTTACCAATATAGTCTTTAAAAGAGAAAAAAAAAAAAGAATTTTGTACTTAAAATATATATATAGTCTTCAGCAATTTTAGTGCATTAAGATAATACACCCAGATAATAAACCCGGGGGATGGTGTTAAAAATGTGTCCAGAATAAGCATAACATGTCTTAATGCAGTAATAGCAATAACAATAAACCAAGGGTATGATATTTAACAGTCTTGTTTAGGGTGATACTTTATTAATCCCAAGGGGAAATTCACATACTCTAGCAGCAGCATACTGATAAAGAACAATATTAAATTAAAGAGTGATAAAAATGCAGGAATAACAGACAATAACTTTGTATAATGTTAATGTTTACCCCCCTGCTCAGCGCCCGTCGCTCTGCCACGGATGTCAAACCGTCCAGCTCCGTGCCTACAATAGAGCCTTCCTTCCTCACCAGTTTGTCCAGGCGTGAGGCGTCCTTCTTCTTTATGCTGCCTCCCCAGCACACCACCGTGTAGAAGAGGGCACTCACCACAGCTGTCTGGTAGAACATCTGCAGCATCTTATTACAGATGTTAAAGGACGCCAGTCTTCTAAGGAAGTATAGTCGGCTCTGTCCTCTCTTGCATAGAGCATCAGTATTGGCAGTCCAGTCCAATTTATCATCCAGCTGCACTCCCAGATATTTATAGGTCTGTACCCTCTACACAGTCACCTCTGATGATCACGGGATCCATGAGGGGCCTGGGCCTCCTAAAATCCACCACCAGCTCCTTGGTCTTGCTGGTGTTGAGTTGTAGGTGGTTTGAGTCGCACCATTTAACAAAGTCCTTGATTAGGTTCCTATACTCCTCCTCCTGCCCACTCCTGATGCAGACTACAATAGCAGTGTTGTCAGCAAACTTTTGCATGTGGCAGGACTCCAAGTAATATTGGAAGTCCAATGTATATGAGCTGAACAGGACCGGAAAACAGGACTTGAAATTTTCTCTCATGGGATTTCACTTTCACCAAACAACAAATCTTTTCATTCTCACGGATACGCCTCTTCATTGGGAAGACAACACTACTTTTTTTTTCCCCTGATGGCAACACGAATTAGATGATCTACAAATCTCCGACTTAAAGTTTAAATCTGAACAATTTATTCGATCTCTTTTCGCTGTTCCGTTATTTCACCGAGTAATTTTCGTTTGTTTGCGCTAATGTGATCTTTACTATTCTTTTTTTTTTTTTGAGACTTTCGAGTTTTCAAACTTCCATTATTTCTGACCTGCTCTGCATGTGTACCACACCAACGCTTTCAAATTCTTTACGACGTTCTACTTTGTCATCTACTCTTTGTCTTTTATTTCCAGCCCTGGGTGTGGTTAAATCTCTTGGCACAAAGTCTCGTCTTGCGGGACATGAAAGTATCTCTCTGAAAAAGTCACGTCTTGTCTCCTTACAAGATATTTTTTTTATAATAGAGAGACATACATTAAAGAACCATCAACAACAAATGAAATCAAATTAATATTACTATAAAATTAAAGTTTAATGAATCAGCTGCATGAATAAAAGGTAAAGTTTGACTTCCAGTTACAGGAAATAGCCCAGAGGTTAATAGAAATCTACGTTTTGTACCTAATACTTGTATGCAAAATTTGGTTGACCCAAGTGAAAGCGTACTCAAGTTATCGTGTTTACACACACAAACAGACACACACACAGACATAAGTTCAAAATTGGTATTTTCGGACTCAGGGAGATCTAAAACGTCGAAATTCATCAAAATATCAACATCAAATCTTTGGACAATTATAGTTCGTATATGAGAAAGTAAAAATAGTTTAACTGTGATTTCTTTAAATTTATCTAATCTCCCATGAGTCAGAACTGTGCAAGGTGATGTTTATATGGTTGTGCTGATGACATCACCATCAAACATTCCTAGTGCATCATGGGATGCATTACCATGGTGACGGGGGACACAAAACCCTCAAAAAGGTAATTCCAAACTATTAGAGCAAAATGGAGTTAAAATGTAAAAAAAAAATCAACTTTTAAACAGAGCCTCCAAACAAAAAAAGATCTTCAAAAAATTAGTCTTCCGGAAAAGAAGTCTAAATGATTTTTTGTGCTAAAGAAAGACCCAGGAAAAATGGAGAAAAAAATGTCAGTTACATCAAGAAGGGGAGGCACCTGAGCCTAAGGCCAAATGTCCTAGTAAAGAGCCTTAACACTTGTGTCAGTGTGATATTTCAGTTTTTCTTAAAAATCTGCAAAAATGATTATAATCATGTCATTCTGTAATACTGAGTGTTGCTTGATGAGAGGAAAAGAATAATTTAAATGATTTTAGTGCAAGGCTGCAACATAACAAAATGTCTAAAAAGCGAGGCAGTCTGAATACTTTATGATTGCACTGTATAGATGCCATGTACAGTATATGTACATATTTATTGTGTATATATTGCAAATATACTATAATAAAAAGACTTGGGACACCAGTGGTGATGCCTGTATAACTGGTGACAAAATAACAAAAGTGAATTCAAATTTAACACGAGTCTAAAAACAATACTGGAGAAAGATGACGGTGGTGTCTGTGATGGCATCAATGAGATGGAAGTGACAGGCCTGGGAGCCCCAGAACCAGAATTGATGTCATGTGCCCTCAAGATCAGGGCTGTCTTAACAGCATCATAGGCTCTCGGGCAAAGTAGACCACTGGGACCCCTGTTTTGATAGCAAAACAGAAACATACATAGGCATCAAAAAAAACATGGACCCCTATGCTCGTGGGACCCCCGGAAAACTACCCAGGATGCCCATGCGTTAAGATGGCCCTGCACAAGATGTTGGTTTCTGGATCTGCAAAGAAAAGGAAAGGAAAGGAAGTTGTCTCCAGGCATGCGTGTTTCACAATATATATAAATTAATGGAACACTTTTTAATCCGAGTATAGCATGAAGTCAATAAAACTTCTGGGCTATTGATCTGGTCAGTTAAGTAGCAAATGGGGTTGTTATTCAGTTTCAGCTGCTTTGGTGTTAATGAAATTAACAACAAAGGGGCAACAATGAGACGACCCCCAAAACAAGAATGGTTTAACAGGTGGAGGCCACTGACATTTTTTCCCTCCTCATCTTTTTTGACTGTTTTTTCACTCATTTAGCATTTGGCTACAGTCATTGTCACTACTGGTAGCATGAGACGATACCTGGACCCTACAGAGTTTGGTTGCACAGGTAGTCCAACTTCTTCTGGACGGCACATCAATATGTGCCATTGCCAGAAGGTTTACTGTGTCTCTCAAGGGCATGGAGGACATTCCAGGAGACAGGCAGTTACTCTAGGAGAGCTGGACAGGCCCCTAGAAGGTCCTTAACCCATCAGCAGGACTGACTGGTATCTGTTCCTTTGGGCAAGGAGGAACAGGATGAGCACTGCCAGAGCCATATAAAATGATTTCCAGAAGGCAGGCCACTGGTGTGAATGTCTCTGATCAAACAATCAGAAACAGACTTCATGAAGGTGGCCTGAGGGCCCGATGTCCTGTAGTGGGCCCTGTCCTCACTGCCCAGCACAGTGGAGCTCGATTGGCATTTGCCATGGAATACCAGAATTGGCAGGTCCACCACTGGCACCCTGTGCTTTTCACAGATGAGAGCAGGTTCACCCTGAGCACATGTGACAGACGTGAAAGGGTCCGGAGAAGCCGTGGAGAATATTATGCTGCCTGTAACATCGTTCAGCATGACCAGTTTGGTGGTGGTTCAGTGATGGTCTGGGGAGGCATATCCATGGAGGAACGCACAGACCTCTACAGGCTAGACAACGGCACTTTGACTGCCATTAGGTATCGAGATGAAATCCTTGGACCCATTGTCAGACCCTTAGCTGGTGCAGTGGGTCCTGGGTTCCTCCTGGTGCATGTCAATGCCCAGTCTCATGTGGCGAGAGTATACAGGCAGTTCCTGGAGGATGAAGGAATTGATACCATTGACTGGCCCCAACACTCACTCTCCTGACCTCAATCCAATAGAACACCTCTGGGTGGGACATTATGATCTGGTCCATCCGACGTCGGCAGGTTACCTCAGACTGTCCAGGAGCTCAGTGATGCCCTGGTCCAGATCTGATAGGAGATCCCCCAGGACTCCATCCGTCACCTCATTAGTAGCATGCCCCCCCACCGATGTTATCAGACATGCATACAAGCCACGTGGGGGCCATACAAACTACTGAGTACGATTTGGAGTTGCTGCAATGAAATTTCAGCAAAATGGACTCACCTGCCACATCATTTTTTCAGTTTGATTTTCGGGGCTTCTTTGAATTGAGCCCTCTGTAGGTTGGTCATTTTCATTTCCATCAAACGATGTGGCATCCTTTCATTCCTAACACATTACCCAGTCCATATCAGTGTACAGTATATATATATATATATATATATATATATATATATATATATATATATATATATATATATATAAAATTGAAAACTGTTATGTTTTTTCTCTTTCAGTCACCCCAAACAGCCTGGAGTGCCCGTTTCCCTGCATTATGACAGTGAGAGCTGATTGTTAACAACTCATTGCAGACAGGATCTGGTGGACGCTGCAGTGTGGGTGATGGCTGTTTCATCATGGTGCCCAAGTTCTGCCTTCCTCTACTTATTGCTTTGGATCTCTATGGAGACTGGTAAGGACTGTATGACATTATTAAATGGACATCTTGTTTTTAGTGGACACAGTTTATTGAGGGGCCATTAGAAAAAGGGAGAATGGCACTACAAATGTTTCAAGAGCTTCTAGCGCTTTGGTGCTACATGAAAATGGGGAGGGGTTGTAAAGTACTTTAGTGAAGAGCTGCCTTATTCTATACTAAAAAAAACAACATAAATGAAGCCTCATTATAATGGCTTAAAGCTCCATTGCTGGCAAAACAAGAAAGTGTTGATAAAGATATTTGCCTGTGTGATGAAGGTAAGCACTGTTTTCTTGTTATTTGACTCAACTGCTTACCCGGAACTGTTATAGAAGGATCTGCTTAATCTGTTTGTGCTCACATTTTACTTAGACATGCTAATCTCTTCCATCTGTGTGCCCACTCTTCACAGATTAGGACGTTCCGATTAAGTTTCCTGTTTTGTCCCTTTTTCTTGCTCCACCCATGCTGCCCACAACCACAGCCCACTCACCGCACTGTCTTGTATGAGAGCGCCATCAGGCACAGGGATCATCACAAGGTGCTTTACAAATCAGTCAATCTTCACAGCACATTGATCCTTTAACATCTTTTATTCCTACAAGAAGGTTTATAATCTAATTACTCAATCTATATTTAGATGATTTACATGTGAAATTATTATTTTTTTATTTTATATTGTACCAGGGGTCACATGTGCCATCACAAGGTGTCTTCAGTCCTAAGCTCCTCAAAACTTAGGCCTAAATCTGACCAACAAGATAGCCTTTTTTTATACAGAACCTTTAGTAACATCCTCGATTATTAATAATAATAATTCTTTGCATTTATATAGTGCTTTTCTCACTACTCAAAGCACTCAGCAATTGCAGGTTAAGGGCCTTGCTCAAGGGCCCAACAGAGCAGAGTCCCTTTTGGCATTTATGGGATTCGAAACGCCAACCTTCCAATTGCCAGGGCGGATCCCTAGCCTCAGAGCCACCACTCTGCCCACATTTTAAATGTTTTAAAAATGAATCTCTATCTTATAGTGTCTTTAACAACATGCACCATCACAGTGAGTTTTATAAACCAATCAATCAATCAATCAATCAATCAATCAGTCAATCAATCAATCAATCAATCAATCTTTATTTAATCTTATAACATTTAATACACGAATAATCATATAGCTCTTTATCCATCAATTAATCAGTCAGGCAATCAAAAGCACATGGCAGCCTTATTTATTCAGAATCTTTGGTAGCATCTACCATTACTAAGTGCTTTAAAATTTATCCATCCATCCATCCATCTTGGACAAAGGGGGAAATTAAGTATTAAACACGTCAACATTTTTCTCATTAAAAATATTTCCAATGTAGCTGTGATCTCGAGATTTAGTCCAGTCACCATCATCGTATCCCTTCGCCCTTCCTGGAGCTATAGGCCATCAACAACTGCCCACCAACGGTTCCTGTCCTGTGCTGTTGCCACCAGCTCTCTCCACCCTAATTTCAACTCTCTCTATGATGTTTTCCAGGTCTCTGCGCCACATTTTTCTTGGTCTCCTCCTCTTGTGTTTATCCAGAGTGTGTCAGGTCTCATCCTGCTTTGTGATGTCTGCCTCTTTTTTTCTCAGAATGTGACCTTGCCATCTCCACCTCCTTTTCAACGTTTGTTCTGCCATGGCTCTTTACTGCTGATTGTCTCTGGTCGGTGGATTCTTAGGATGTGGTGCAGGCAGTCATCGATGAAGGCCTGAATCCTCTTTAGAGTGGCCTTTGTTGTCTTCCATATCTCAGCTCCATATAGCAATACTGATTTGATGTTTGCCTTGAACAGTTGCAGCTTGGTGGCTTGGCCAATTGTTTTTGAGTTCCAGATATTTCTCGGTTGGATGAACCCTCCTTCTTCTTCTTCTTCTTCATCTTCTTCTTTTGGCTGCTTCCGTTAAGGGTTGCCACAGCGGATCATCTTCTTCTATATCTTTTTGTATCTTGTTCTGTTACACCCATCACCTGCATGTCCTCTCTCGCCACATCCATAAACCTTCTCTTAGACCTTCCTCTTTTCCTCTTGCCTGGCAGCTCTATCCTTAACATCCTTCTCCCAATATACCCAGCATCTCTCCTCTGCACATGTCCAAACCAACGCAATCTTGCCTCTCTGACTTTGTCTCCCAACCATCCAACCTGAGCTGACCCTCTGATGTCCTCATTTCTAATCCTGTCCATCCTCGTCACACCCAGTGCAAATCTTAGCATCTTTAACTCTGCCACCTCCAGCTCTGTCTCCTGCTTTCTGGTCAGTGCCACCGTGTCCAGCCCATATAACATAGCTGGTCTCATGACCATCCTGTAGACCTTCCCTTTCACGCTTGCTGATACCCGTCTGTCACAAATCACTCCTGACACTCTTCTCCATCCATTCTACCCTGCCTGTACTCTCTTGTTCACCTCTCTTCCACAATCCCCATTGTTCTGTACTGTTGATCCCAAGTATTTAAACTCATCCACCTTCACCAGCTCTACTGCCTGCATCCTCACCATTCCACTGACCTCCCCCTCATTTACACACTTGTATTCTGTCTTGTTCCTACTGACCTTTATTCCTCTTCTCTCTAGAGCATATCTCCACCTCTCCAGGGTCTCCTCAACCTGCTCCCTACTATCACTACAGATCATAATGTCATCAGCAAACATCATACTCCATAGGGACTCCTGTCTAATCTTGTCTTTCAACCTGTCCATCACCATTGCAAATAAGAAAGGGCTCAGAGCCGATCCCTGATGTAATCCCACCTCCACCTTGAATGCATCCGTTGCTCCTACCGCAAACCTCACCACGGTCACACTTCCCTCGTACATATCCTGTACAACTCTTATGCACTTCTCTGCCACTCCCGACTTCATACAATACCACAGCTTCTCTCTTGAGGCACCCTGTCTTATGCTTTCTCCAGGTCCACAAAGACGCAATGCAACTCCTTCTGGCCTTCTCTGTATTTCTCCATCAACACCCTCAGAGCAAACATCACATCTGTGGTGCTCTTTCTTGGCATGAAACCATACTGCTGCTCACTAATCATCTCCTCACTTCTTAACCGAGCTTCCACTACTCTTTCCCATAACTTCATTTTGTGGCTCATCAATTTTATTCCCCTGTAGTTACTGCAGTCCTGCACATCCCCCTTATTCTTAAATATTGGCACCAATACACTTCTTCTCCACTCCTCAGGAATCCTTTCACTTTCTAAGATTCCATTAAACAATCTGGTTAAAAACTCCACTGCCATCTCTCCTAAACACCTTCATGCTTCCACAGGTATGTCATCTGGACCAACAGCTTTTCCATTCTTTATCCTCTCCATAGCTTTCCTTACTTCCTCCTTGGTAATCCATTGCACTTCCTGATCCACTATCTCCACATCACCCAACCTCTTCTCTCTCTCGTTCTCTTCATTCATAAGCCTTTCAAAGTATTCTTTCCATCTGCTCAACACTCTCTCCTCGCTTATGCATATGTTTCCATGTTTATCCTTCGCCACCTCTCTCTTCACCTTGCGCCTTATCTCCTTGTACTCTTGTCTACCTTCTGCATCTCTCTGACTATCCCACTTCTTCTTTGCCATCCTCTTCCTCTGTATACTCTCCTGTATTTCCTCATTCCACCACCAGGTTTCCTTTTCCTCCTTCCTCTGTCCAGATGTCACGCCAAGCACCCTTCTTGCTCTCACCCTTACTACTTCTGCTGTAGTTGTCCAGCTGTCTAGTAACTCTTCACTACCACTCAGTGCCTGTCTCATCTTCTCCCTAAACTCAACCTTGCAGTCTTCCTTTTTTAAATTCCACCGTTTGAACCTTGGCTCTGCACTCACTATCTTCCTCTTCTTGATCTCCAACGTCATCCTACAGACCACCATCCTATGCTGCTTAACTGCACTTTCCCCTGCCACTACTTTGTAGTCTTCAATCTCGTTCAGATTGACTCTTCTGCATTGGACGTAATCTACCTGTGTGCATCTTCCTCCACTCTTGTACATCACCTTGTGTTCCTCCCTCTTTTTAAAATACATATTCACCACAGCCATGTCCATCCTTTTGGCAAAATCCATTATCCTCTGACCTTCTTCATTCCCCTCCATGACACCATACCTACCCATCACCTCCTCATCTCCTCTTTTCCTTTCACCAACATGTCCATTGAAATCTGCTCTAATTACCACTTTCTGTCACTCGGGTACACTGTTCATCACTTCATCCAACTCACTCCAGAAATCTTTCTCATCCATTGCACACCCAGCTTGCGGTGCATATGCACTAACAACATTCATAATCACACCTCCAATTTCCAGCTTCATAATCATTACTCTGTCTGACACTCTTTTCACCTCCAAAACACTCTTGACATACTGTTCCTTCAGAATAACCCTACTCCATTTCTCCTCCCATCCACACCATGATAGAACAATTTGAATCCACCTCCAATCCACCTGGCCTTACTCCCTTTCCATTTAGTCTCTTGCACGCACAATATATTAACCTTCCTTCTCTCCATCATATCTGCTAACTCTCTCCTTTTACCAGTCATACTGCCAGTATTCAAAGTTCCTACTCTTAGTTCCACTCTCTTTACCTTTCTCCTCTCCTTCTGCCTCTGGACATGTCTCACCCTTTCTTCTTCTTCGGCCAACAGTAGCCCAATTTCCCCCAGCATCCTGGTGGGTAACAGTACTGGTGGCGGTCGTTGTTAACACGGGGCTCGACCAATCCGGTATGGAAATTTCCGCATATTGATTTGGCAAAATTTTACACCGGATGCCATTCCTGACGTAACCCTCCCCATTTATCTGGGCTTGGGACCGGCATGAAGAAACCCACTGGTTTGTGCATCACCTGTGGCTGGGCTGGTTGGATGAACCCTGTTCTTGCCTTATTGGTCTGTGCCTTAATGTCATCTTCTGTTACATCCGTCTTATCCACAACACTATCTAGGCAGTTGAAGGATTTTATTTCTTCCAATAGTTCACCATCCAAGCTTTTCACATTTAGTATGTAGATAGATAGATAGATAGATAGATAGATAGATAGATAGATAGATAGATAGATAGATAGATAGATAGATAGATAGATAGATAGATACTTTATTAATCCCAAGGGGAAATTCACATCACAGTATTGACCTTCAATAGCTTGGTCTTCCCCTTGTTGATATTAAGCTCCAGTTGTGCTGAGACTTTTTGCAGATCAAAGGCTTTTGCTTGTATCTGTTGATGGCTGTGGGAAAGGAGAGAGAGATCATCTGCAAAATCCAGATCATTGAGCTGGCTTCATAACATCCACTGGATTCCATTTGTTTTCTCATAAGTCACAGTTTTCATAAGACATCAGTATTACCTCAATAAGTGAGATTTATCTAGTATTTGGTGGAGAGGCCTTTGTTTGCTTTGACATCTTCCTGTCTGAAACAACAAGTTTCTTAGGGTGCTCAGGGGATTTGGGTCCATTCTTCCACACAGACAATCTTTAAATATATTGAAGATTTCAGCTGGTCTGCAGTGGGCTGGTGCCCTGCCCGGGGTTTATTTCCTGCCTTGCGCCCTGTGTTGGCTGGGATTGGCTCCAGCAGATCCCCGTGACCCTGTAGTTAGGATATAGCAGGTTGGATAATGGATGGATTTCTGCTGATAAATCCTGATCTTCAGTTTCTTTCACAAATATTCTATTTCGTTTCATTGACACCCTTATTTTCGTTATTTTCTGGAATCACTTGAGAATCTCCTTGGTAAAATGTTTAGGATCGTAGTTCTGCTGTAAAGTCGACCTGTGTCTAATTCTCATCATACTCTTGGATGATAACAGATTCTTCTCAAGAATTTCACAGTATGTGACTCCATACCTCCTTCCCTCAACAAACAGGAATCCACCAGTACCATGAGAAGAGAAACAGCCTCATTCCATGATATTGCCACTTCTGAGCTTTACTCTAGGTAGTTTTATGGTTATATACAGGGTCATTTCTCCTCCAGACATGGTGCATTGGACTGTTGCCAAAAAGTGTGATTTTTGTCTCTTCTGACCACACTATGTTCTCCCAGTAATCTGCAGGCTTCTCCAAATGTTGTGTAGCATTCTTCAAATGAAGTTCATCATAGTCTTCCAGGGAGATCGTGCATAGAGATCAGGGTGGTGGAGAGCATTGCCTATTGTTTTCTCTTTGATGAATGTACCTGCTACTTTCAGGTCTTTCTGGAGTTCTTTTCAAGTGGCCCTTGGCTCATATATCCCTTTCTGGAAATGTTGTGAGGAGCTCTTGTGTGTGGTTGGTTGATGGTAAAATGATGTTCCTTCCAGTTGGACCCAATGGTGTTTATAGTAACATCTAGGAGTTTAGAAATCCATTGGTAACCAGTGCCATGGATATATTGCTTGACAATATTGTCTCAAAGGTCTTGAGGGAACTCTTTGGCTCTACCCATCCTGAAATGTTTCTTGCATGGTAACAAATGATTTGAGAACTTGCGTTCAGAGGTGGGTAGCCTTTTAGCAAAGAATGGACCTACCCGGCACAGGCAGGGGAGCTCATTAGTAGAATCAGCTGCTTTAAGGGCTGCTTCTTCTTGATGTGTTCGGTACTTTTTTCCATGTTATTCCACTTTATTGCACATAACTTTGTTATTATTTCTTTAACTGGGTCGATATTTTTGAGTTAATTCCAATATCTGGTCTAAGTTTCATTAGCATAGCTGCTTTGGAAATATGTTTAATGAGAAAAATGTTGATGTGTTCAATACTTATTTCCCCCACTGTATAACTTTCTTCATTTGCACATTGAAATCAATAACTGTTTTATTTCATATTGCATCAATAGCAGCTTGACCCATCAAAGGGATTTTTAGCAAATCAATCAGCCACAGTTTACCATGTCTATCTGGAGACTCTAGAACCTTTAATACTACAGTGCGCCAATGCTACTGTAAGTGCTTTACATGTCAATCAAACCATCTTTAACATTCAGAGCCATCAAAAGTCCATCTTCTGTGCAGAGTGTTTAACAGCAAGGACATTCAGCAATCAATCACTCCATCCGACTTCACTCGAATTGCACCATTTAATGTGTATTTCATCACAAGGGACTTTAACGTCACTCAGTCAGCCAGCCCTGTATGAGCGAGTGTGGGTTTCTGTCATGGACTGGCATCTGTTCAGGGCTGGTTGCACCAGATGGTGCTGAGATCTATCTGCCCTGCCCTACTGAGCTGGTACAAGGAGGTTTAAAAATGGAGGGATGGATGATTATAATCGTACACTTCTACTTGTACAAAATTATTACATTTATAACAATGCCAAGTTTGTCTTTGTGAGAGAAGTCCTCGGAGGCCAATGTGGTTGGTTCAATCTCCACCATTAACTCATGTTGTGAGCAAGCAATTAAGTCTCTTAATCCACACTGTAAAAATACTGAATGTGTGTGTTGTAATGGGCCCTGGAGACATGATATGTCATGTTGCTGTGCCATTGTTGCTTCACAATGTTTGGCTGCACAGATGAGTCAATGCCCACCAATGCCATCTGTAGCACCTAGCAGACCAGCCACTCCACACCTGTAGTCATAACAGTATAACAGTAGTATATTCTTGGTCTGACCCCTACTACTATAAGACCTGCCATCACACTGCCTTTAGTTTTATAATGTGGTTGTCTCATCACATGCCCAGAGTACTTTACGTTGTTAGTTTTAATGTGACTCTGCAGCAGCCATCTTAAGACTTGCTCAATGGTCATCAGCTTCGTTCAGCTTGTCCTTGAAAGCCAGGATGCACATCTCTTCTTCTCTTTACAGCGTCCATGCCTCGCATCCAAATGTCACTACTGGCCAGAACAAGGCTTTCATCAACCACAGCTTTGTGGAGGTGTTGACTGACTTGTTTTTCTATATCCTTTTCAACCCAACCATCATCACCATGACCATGGCCAGCTTCGACTGCACCTCACCTGCACCATTAGTTACACTACCTTGGAATTACATTTAATGGAAAAAGGCCCCATTTACTGGAGACCTGGTTATTCGCCTCTGTTTTATCATAATAGCCCTGCCACTCAAATTTATCGGTCCAAGTTACAGGATTATGCGGCTTGGAGATGTGAGAATGGCAAACACCAATGTGTCTACATGTCAATCAGTAGAGTTTTATGCGGTGTGAATGGCCAGGGGCATAATGGCCTGTGTTTACCGATGTGGGATGTCTCTGTTTACTGTTCATGTGGGACACCAGAGCTATGAAGAGATAAAAAGGTATAAATTGACAAAGATGCACGTGCATCAACCTTTACTTTCTCTGTTTGTGGTTTGGATGTGATGATAGACGATTTTCCAATTAGTAACTCAAACTTACTTGCTGCAATAAACAAAATAATGTGGTTTATTAATAACATAAGGAGATAGAAGATGGATATCTGCAGATACATGCAGACAAAAGACATGACTGCTGTGATTCAGTCTGTTTATTCATTTTTATTCACTTTATTTCTTGTTAGTTGTAAGAGTTTTACTTTCTCTTTTGGGTTTTGAATAAAAGGAATCCAATTTTGATGTTTAATCTTGAGAACCTGCATGGGTTTAAGTTGTTAAAGAATAATTTATGTCTTATTTAGACAACCTCATCTTTTCCTTGACAGAAAATGCATGGCGCACACCGTCATCCCTGCTGGTCCAACATTGCAGATCAGCGTTAAGAATTTCCTGCCCATCTGAGTTTGTGGATAAACCTCATAACGTAGTTGATGATTTTCTTCATTTCTCTGTCTTCCTGGTTAAATACGTCTGCCTGCTTCCCTCTTGGCACTGCATAAGCCGAAGAGCACAAAACATACAGTAAATCAACATTAACTTGTTTTTCTTTCCCTTTTTTTCCTACAAAGATGTACAGTGGAATCAGAAAGTATTCGGACCCCTTTACTTTCTGCACACTTTATCGTGCTGTGGATTTAATTTTGAAAGGATGCTTTTGCTACTTTCCCCATCCATCTACACTGAATAAGCCATAAAACAAAGTGAAAACATATTTTCAGAAAAGTTTGCAAATTTTGTAAAAACTAAAAGCTGAAATCTCTCATTCCTAAAGGTATTCAAGCCCTTAATTCGGTACTTTGTAGAAGCCCCTTTGGCAGCAGTTCTAACTTGAGTTCTTCTATGGTACAGTAAGTCTCTGTACTGTTGGATTTGGGCAGTTGATCCCATCCTTCTGGTAGATCCTCTCAAGATCTGCTAGATTGGGTGGGAAGTGTTTGTAAAATGTGTGACCTGCAGGGGGCGTGCAGCTCCCAGCACCCGACATAGACAGGCACAGACACAAGGTGCCAAGTACAACACAGCTTTATTCAGTGGGAAACGCTTCCCAACCATTTCCCTCCTGCACAGCACAGCACGAAAGCACAATAAGTGCACAGCACTTGTCTTCTTCTTTTCTCTTACTCTTCCTCTCTCTGCCTCCTACACCTCTACTCTTCCCAGCAAGCTTTGTCTGCTCCCTCTCAAATGTGGTCTCCTGAAGCAGTGGCAGCTGGCTCGTTTTATGCCCCACTCTGGAGCATTTCCAGTGGCCCGTTAGCGTGATTAGAATTAGAATTAGAAATTAAATTAGAACACTCTAGATGAGAACGAACTACTCAGCCCAACAAAGCTCACTAGTCCTATCCACTTGTTTCCTCCAAGAAAACATCAAGTCGAGTTTTGAAAGTCCCTAACGTCTTACTGTCTACCACACTACTTGGTAACTTATTCCAAGTGTCTATCGTTCTTTGTGCAAAGAAAAACTTCCTAATGTTTGTGCGAAATTTACCCATAACAAGTTTCCAACTGTGTCCCCATGTTCTTGATGAACTCATTTTAAAATACAAGTCTCGATCCACTGTACTAATTCTATTCTGATCTAGAAGCACTTCTGGGTGAGGGAGAATCCCAATGAGGTAGGGCTTTGCAGCCCCATCAGCATCCCCTGGCAGCACCCATGGAACCCAACAGGACTGCACCGAACTCCAGTTCCTGTGAAGCCCTGTGGGAATCCAATGCACCACTGCAACCCAGGGGGCCTGTCCATCTAGCTCTCTGGGGGAGGTAGTGCCCTTTGCATGTTCTCCCCCCCATTCATCCCAGTTCGGAGGCATCCCGGCCTAGTAAGAGCCCCCGCCATCCGTCACAAATGCCATCTTCAGGTCTCTTCACTCTTATTCTATGAGGTTTAAGTCAGGACTTTGGTTGGGTCACTCAAGGATGCTCAGAGATGTCATAAAGCCACTCATTCATTGTATTGGCTATATACTTAATGCAGGAAGGCAAATCAACACCCCAATCTGAGATGGTGTGCACTGTGGAGCATCATCTAATTCTTCTACATGAGGACTGATTTCGATCATTTATGTTAGGTAGAATGCCCATTGGGGGCTGGGGGGTCTCGTGGCCTTGGAACCCCTGCAGATTTTGTTTTTTTCTCCAGCCCTCTGGAGTTTTTTTTTTGTTTGTTTGTTTTTTTCTGTCCTCCTGGCCATCTCACCTTACTTTAACTATTGTTACTTAGTATTACCTAATCTAATTTTTATATTTTTCTTTTTTCTTTCTTCATCTTGTAAAACACTTTGAGCTACATCATTTGTATGAAAATGTGCTACATAAGTAAATGTTGTTGTTGTTGTTTTCCTCAAGCACTTCTCTGTTTTTGGCTGCATTCATCCTTCCCTCAGTTCTGACCAGTCTCCCTGTTCCTGCCACTGAGAAGCACCCCTGTAGCAAAATACTGCCCCCACCACCACCATTGTTCACCATAGGTATGGTATTAGGCAGGCGGTGAGCAGTTTGTGGTCTTCACCATGTTGCTTTGTGTTTTGCCCAAAATAATTGCATTTTTGCTTCATTTTCCTTGTACTCTCCGAATTCCCTAAATGTTGCTTGGCCAACTCAAAGTGGGCTGTCATATATGTATGATTGCTGGAGTGCCCCTGATATGATTACTCTTCTGATAGGTTGTCCCATCTCTCATAAGCTTGGTTAGAGTGACCATTGGGTTCTTGGTTAATCCCCTCACCAAACTCATTCTGGACTCATTACCCAGTTTGCCCAGATGGCCAACTCAAAGAAAATTCCAGACTTCCTCTGTTTCATAATTATCAAGGCCACTGCTCTCCTGGGAATGCTCAAAGCTTTAGAACTGGTTTTATTCCCTTACCCTGATGTTTGCCACACCACAGTTTGATCACAGAGAGTTTCTTGGATTCCATGACTTGGTTTTATCCTGACATGCACTGTGAATTGTGGACCTTAATAGAGACAGGTGTGTACCTTCTCAACTGATGTCCAATCAGTTCAATTTGCCACTGGTGGACTTCAGTCAAGTTTTTGGCACATCTTAAGGGGTGTGAAAAAGAACGGTCTTGACACACAAAGACAGGTTTGGGGCAGCCACCCATATACTTGAAGCCTGGCTGCAAAAGGCAAAATAGGTTGCACAGATGTGTACAGAGTTGAGTCCAAAACAGAACTGAAGTTAAAGAGGAAGATATCTTGAGTTTAAGGCAGGTAGGTGGAAGTGATGTCATTGGGTTGGAACCAGAAGTGATATCTTTGGGCCCAGAACCAGAAGTGGCATCCTTGGGGTCGGAAAACAGGAAGTAGTGTTTTCAGGCAAGAATCAGGCAGAATTTCCCATGTCCGGTCTGCGGAGATAAAAGAGGTAGGTTTAGTGCACCCCTGCCACCCCCTGGCCTGGCATGGAATTACCTTCTTTTGGTCCATTTAGCTGCCTCCCATACGCATGTGTGTGACAGGGGTATTAAAGCAAACAGGATGCACCTGAGCAGAACTTGGAGTTCCACAGGAAAGGTTCTGAAAACTTACAGGAAAGAGAGGTTTTAGTTCTTGATTTTTAATATATTTAAAAAAATTTGTGAAAACATGTTCTCACTTTGTCATTATCGGTTATTGAGTGTATTGAGGGTAACTTTATCAATTTAAAGTTGAACCTCCAACTAAAAACAGTGTGCAGAAAGGTGAAGGCGTCCCAATACTTTTTGATTCCACTCTATGAATTACATTTCTCCTTCTTTATTTTCACCTAAAGTGGAAGCATCCTCCATTTTGGACAAGCTTTGAAATGATTCTGTAAGATGGCTGTCATTTTAGCTGGATAAACCGTTTCTAGTTTAACATTTCTTTAACTCCTGCATACTTTGATACAGCGCCATTGTTTGTCTTCACGGCTCCTCTGTGTATCTATGTCTGTGTCACACACTGTTTGAAGCTACTTAGAATGAATTGAGTGTTTTCCTTTGAGTTTAGTTTTTCTTTTATATTTAGGAGGAGATGCTTATATAAGATAATAAAGATTTGCTTGTCACAAAAGTTAGTAGTAGGAATTCAACTAACACAAACAAAACGAAATCCAAATGATAGCACATTTACTGGCTTCCTACAACTTTAAGGTTTAAACAGTGTTATTCCAGAAGCAAAGTAATAGTGCCTTCATTTGCATGGTTCCTTTCATGATCAGGGATGAATTTTAGGGTCTTATAGCCTTTTTCTATTGCGGACGTCGTTTGTTGTAATCATCGTTAAGATTGCATCCCGTGTTTCTAGGGGTGTGGTCTCCAGGGTCATGACCTCAAGTTCATTAGCATGACAGGATAAAAAGTCAATGGTTGCACCAAGCTGTATCCAGTATGGTAAGCGGCCCAGACACAGACAGGTAGACATCATTGTTTGCACCACCACACATTTATTTACACTGTTTACACAGACACAACCTAGTGCTGCACCACCAATCACCCCAAAGTCCAGGCCCGCAATATAATGCCTTTCTCTTCTGGTCCACCTCCACTCCTGTTCTCCGAGCTCTGTCCTCTTCCACCCGACTCCAGCCCTCGAAATGGAGGAAGGCGGACCCTTTTATACACACCCGGATGTGCTCCAGGTGTCTCCTGACTATCTTCCGTCGGCACTCCCCAGTGAGGCGGAAGTACTGGCTGCATACCCGGAAGCATTCCGGGCGTCCCTGGTCTTCTTCCCCCCAGCCCTTCTGGGTGTGGCGGAAGGGCTGAGGGCCAGGGGTCCAAAGGCATTGGGGTGCCCCCTGGTGGTGACCACGGGCCCCTGTAGAGTTGAGCTTCCAAGCTCAGTTCCCGTGGTCCCCAAAGCCACCAGGGTGGTTGCCCCCACGTGGTCTGGGGGAGGCGTAAAACCTTCTCCGGTCCTCTGGGGCGTCCTGGCTGGGAACCACCCCCAGCCACCTGTGACACCAGTTAAACTGTAATAGAAATTCCTTCTTTGTTGTTCATTTTCGTGTCTTGCCTGGTGCTTCTTGCCTTAATTTTGACTGTGATTCTTCCCTCTCGTCTGGGCTTCGGTTGCTTCGTTTATATTGTATTTGTTTCATTTTGCCATTTGCATGCATCTCCCAGCAGGCCCGTTGGCAGAAATATTTGGGCCCCAGACAACTGGGTACGTGTGGGTCCCTCTGCCTTCCCCCGGGTCCCCACATGCCAAAACCTTCAAATACGTATACAAAATGATCGAAATGTAGTTTATCCGACAGCGACAATGCTGCATTTATGAATACCATACTTGACGAGTTAAGCCTTCTCGCTCATCAAAGTCTGACTGCGAGAAGGAAAGCCCGTGCTAAGGGAAGCTCGTAGCGGAATTGAAACAATACATTAATGAGATAGGCCTAAGTATTATCTAACGTGTAACGGTACAATTATACCAATGCAATGAACAGGAGTACCATCTGAACATTTTAATATATACTAACAGTTAGGGTTATCTACATGGTGTACAATCTGTATGGTAACTTGCTGTATCAAAGTTTTCATAAAATCCGGGTGATCCAGACTCTTTAGTGATACACACAAAACCAACGCACACTCATCACTGCTTTAAAAGCAACAACAAACACCCAAGCGAATGAATGATCAAACTACGGAGACGGACTTCTGCTACACCAGACACGTCAACATCCACGATAGAGCACAGCAATATCGCTGTTGTCTGAGACAGAACAGCGCCTGTGTGTGTGAAACGGAAGTATTGAATTACAGCGGCGAAGTCAATCCGTTATCCACGTCATCTGTACAACAAACAGACTACTCAACGTCAAGCTCAAGGACGTCGGCTCTCCTTTGTCTTTGAGAAGCGAGCCGCTGCCGGCCCCCTTTGACAAGCGTGCTTCACACGACATGAGCACGATGTCTACTTGTGTGGAGTGTGCGGCTATTAAAACACTCACTTGTATTGTTGTCAGCTAAATGATTTAACTTTTCTATTACATGTAACTTGTATAATTGTCCGAATATATATCTATGCGCACAACATCAGCATAAAAAAAAAAATCAAGCGTGAAGGGGCCCCCTTCCATTAGGGCCCAGGACCAGAGTCCCGTTTGTCCCCCCCGTGGCGGTGGGCCTGCTCCCAGTTTGACTCAAAAAATGAGTTCTCTGTTTCCTGCCGAGCCACTGTGCTTCTGAGACGGAGGCAGTGTTTTCTTCTGAAGTCTACACAGAGAGGTTCTCACTGGTGCACGTGAAAGGGTAAGTGTGATCATGCTTTGTGTTTCTGTGTCCGATTGCTCTTCTCTATCTTGGCTTTGGCCGCCCCTTGTGCTGTTACAGCCTTTGAGGTCTCACGCAGTGGTCCTTTATTGCTAGTGTAAAATACGTCTGCTGAGAGTTGGCTAGTGAAATCTTTTCTTTAATGAGTCGATTCCGTTGCTTATAAATACAAACTTTCCTCTTTGTGCATCTTACTGGCCTTTAGTGGGGCTGCACTCAATGCGGCACCCACACTCAGCACCATTACTGACTGCACTCCAGCGTTATGATTTTTGATTAGCCACTGAAATATACGTGTCACACATCCTAGTTAGTGATGCGAGTTGAACCCAAGGCCTTGCTGAGGCAGAAAATGGGGAGTTACTGTTGATACACGATGTCATGTTTTAACCGTGGTCTCATAAATGAAGTCCCATATTCTTGTGATAGAATAATTTTAGTTATAGAGGTAACATAGTTTGTGCATGAAGTGTCTTGTTGTGCATTGTGCATTAGAAATAGCATGAAGAGACTACTGAAATGGCTACATACACAAACAGAATGTTCCAGGGAATGGTTCAAGAAATTGAGTCAATTTGATGTTCTTTCATGTACCCAAGAAAACTTGATAGTTGTCACGTACACAGAAAGTGTAATGTAAGAAGGGTAAAAGCAGAACGTAAGAATTGTTTGAGAAGAAGGGCAAGAATCCAGTGGAAGGAGAGTTTTATTTTGGGTCTGTAAGCTGGCTTTGCTCTCTGTTGAAAACATCCCGTCTTTTAACCAATCGGAATAAACATCAGATAGATGTGTAAGATGATGAACCAATCAGAGTTAATGGCAAATCCAACACTGCCAATAAATATGAGCCTGTAACTTTGCTCAGAGTCCATTCCTTCACAGGCTGCTGTGAAGAGAAATTAAAGACGCGTGAAAAAGTCTGTTTTTTTGCCTCAAAGAGGTCCTAATTGAGGACAAAATTTGTTCCTTTAATATATTTTCCAGCTTATTTCTTTTACATTCTTCTTGGTACTATTTTAATTTAGCACTGCTGTTCGATTAAAAATTGTGATTAATTGCATGAATAAAACTTTTAATGGAAATTAACTTTGTATTAATTGCACATTATTGTATTTCCTTCAAGCATAGTAATATGTTTCTCCATCCATCCATCCATCCATGTCTAAAATACAGTGGCATCCATCCATTATCCAACCCGCTATAATCTAACACAAGGTCACGGGAGTCTGCTGGAGCCAATCCCAGCCAACACAGGGTGCAAGGCAGGAAACAAACCCCGGGCAGGGCGCCAGCCCACCAACAGGGCATGCACACACACACACATCAAGCACATACTAGGGACATTTTAGAATCGGCAATGCACCTAACCTGCATGTCTTTGGACTGTGGGAGGAAACTCACGCAGACATGAGGAGAACATGCAAACTCCAGGCAGGGAGGACCCGGGAAGCGATCCTGGGTCTCCTAACTACCACAACATTTATTTATATAGCAAATTTTCATACAAAAAATGTAGCTCAAAGTGCTTTACAAAATGAAGAATAGAAAAATAGAAGACACAATAAAAAATAAACATAAGTCAACATTAATTAACATAGAATAAGTAAGGTCCGATGGCCAAGGTAGACAGAAAAAACAAAAAAACACTCCAGACGGCGGGAGAAAAAAAAATAAAATCTGTAGGGATTCCAGACCAAGAGACTTCCCAGTCCCCTCTGGACAATCTACCTAACATAAATCAAACAGTCCTCTTTGTGTTTAGGGTTCTCATGGAAGGTCTCGATGATGATGGTCACGTAGACTTCTGGCTTTCATTCCATCAATGTTGGAGCATCATGATGCTTTGAGTAGGTGGAGGTGCTGCAGGCCGCCACCACAAAGAAACCGGAAAAAGAAACAGAAGAGAGAGTTGGGATCAGTACGGATTTTGGAGCCACTGTGAATAGTTATTATGATGAATTGAACATACAGAGTATCAGGATTAAGTTAGATTGAAGTTATAAAAAGGCCATGTTAAAGTAATGTGTTTTCAGCAGTGTTTTAAAGTGCTCTACTGTATCAGCCTGGTGAATTCCTACTGGCAGGCTATTCCAGATTTTAGGTGCATAGCAGCAGAAGGCCACCCGCCTCACCACTTCTTTTAAGTTTTGCTCTTGGAATTCTAAGGAGACACTCATTTGAAGATCTGAGGTTACGATTTGGAATATAACGTGTCAGGCATTCCGATATATAAGATGGGGCGAGATTATTTAAGGCTTTATAAACCATAAGCAGTATTTTAAAGTCAATCCTGAATGACACAGGTAACCAGTGTAGTGACATCAAAACTGGAGAAATGTGTTCAGATTTTCTTTTCCTAGTTAGGATTCTAGCAGCTGCATTCTGCACTCCTTGCAAGTGATTTATGTCTCTTTTGGGTAGTCCTGAGAGGAGTGCGTTACAGTAATCTAGTCGACTGAAAACAAACACGTGAATTAATTTATCAGCATCTTTCAGTGATATAAGAGGTCTAACTTTTGCTATGTTTCTTACGTGAAAAAATGCTGTCCTAGTGGTCTGATGAATATGCGATTTAAAATTCAGATTACAGTCAACGGTTACCCCTAAGTTTTTTACTTCCGTCTTAACTTGTAACCCTAATGCATCAAGTTTATTTCTGATAACCTCATTGAATCCATTATTGCCAATTACTAAAATTTCAGTTTTCTCTTTATTTAGTTTGAGAAAATTACTATTCATCCATTCAGAAATACCAGTAAGACATTGTGTTAGTGAATCGAGAGAGTCGGGGTCATCAGGTGCTATTGATAAGTACAGCTGTGTGTCATCAGCATAGCTGTGGTAACTCACATTCTGCCCTGAGATAATCTGACCTAACGGAAGCATGTAGATTGAGAAGAGCAGCGGACCCAGGATAGAGCCTTGTGGAACACCATATAGAATATCATGTCTTTGAGTTGTAATTACCACAACTTACAAAGAATTTTCTCCCTGTCAGGTAGGATTCAAACCAATTTAAAACACTGCCAGAGAGGCCCACCCATTGACTAAGGCGATTTCTAAGAATATTGTGATCAATGGTGTCGAATGCGGCACTCGGATCTAAGAGGATGAGAACAGATAAATGGCCTGTGAGGCAGCAGCCTTACCCACTGTGCCGCCCTAATATGTTTCTATAAAGTGAAAATAATACAGTAATACATTTTTAACACAAAACAGTTTCAATGATCACTTGCTTATGCATATTAAATTATTTCAGTTCATTTGTTGAACTGTTTTGCGTAACAGAATCAATTGAATACACAGTGCAATGCTAATCGGTCAACAGAGCAAAGTACGTTTATTTTATTTTTTTTAAATGCAAGTGACATTTCAATGCAAATTAGTCGAGCACTTTGATTGGTTCTGTCAATAATTCTACTTTTAAAATGACATCAAGATGAAAAATAAGACATTGCTGACTATGTATTCAGCCAGTTACTTAAGCATTCCAGTTTTCTTGTACTAGCTGTTGTTCAAGGGGTGATATCCAGCAAGAGAAAATGAATGTTCACGTGGCACCAGTGTTGGGAAACGTTACTTTAAAAATGACTTTAAGTAACATTACTCAGTTACTTACAAAAAACTAAATAAATATGTTATGTGGTTAATATAATGCGTTACAAACTGTGCTTTTCCTTTGTATTTTTGTTCTTCTGGTAGAAATACTAGGTACTGTCATCAAAATAAATCTATTTCCTTGAACAAAGAGAAAAAAGAATATTGCAACATCTATTGCTAGTACATTCCAGATCAAGAAAGATGATAACATAAAGTAGGACAGACTGAAAGAAAAACTTTTAAATAGGCACCATGGTTATGGCTCATACAGACAGCATGATGTTTTAAGTTGCACATTGTCTTAGAATGTCTCATTTACAGTATGAATAATAAATATAAGTATCTTAACCTTCAGCCCAAATGAATGAACATATTAGCATGATCAATTGCACTGATTATTGCCTGTTTTTATTGGTTTCACTATAATATGGTGTAACTTCCAAGCAGGATTATCTGTCATCCTGTATGTAATGAGTATGGGACCCTTACCTGGACAGGAGGACAAAACAATGCAGCAGTGCGGGATGGCTCTTATTTTGGCACATTTTAATCCCCCATCCACTAGATGGCAGCATCCCAGGACCTTAGTAACCATGTGAACACCTGCAGGGACTAATGGGAGTTGTCATGCCATGTGTCAGCCCTGCTGGGTCCCATGGGTGTCACCCACCAGGGGGTGCTGGAGAGATTCACCATCCCTGTTGTGGAACGAGCCCCGGACACAGACAGGCAGACATGTTTAAAGTCACCACCACACATTTATTAACACTAATATTTACAAGTTCAGTGCACCACAAACGCCAATCTTCCCCAAAGTCCAGGCCAAACCACACTGCCTCTTCTACAGACCGCCTCCTTCTCTCTCTTCACCGACCTCGTCCGTCTTCCACCCGACTCCAGCCCCGAATGAAAGGAGGCGACCCCTTTTATCTGTACCCGGATGTGCTCCATGTGTGTTCCGGCAATCTCCCATGAAACACGCCCCAGTGTGGCGGAAGTGCCGGCTGCGTACCCGGAAGCACTGCAGGTGTCCCCACTCGTCTTCCCCCCAGCACTTCCGCTACACCAGGGTCCAGAGTTCTCCAGGCATGGGGGCACCCCCTAGTGGTGACCATGGGCCACTACAGGGTTGCGCTTCCCAGCTCTGTACCCGTGGCCCCCAAAGGAACCAGGGCGGTCGCCCCCCTCGTGGTCTGGAGGCCTCCTCCTTTCTGCCTGGGCGTCCCAGCTGGGTGCCACCCCCAGCCGCGTGCCACACTGTTTTTCAGGAATGCCGCTTGACCCAGAAGTGCTTCCATTCGGCTATGGCCTGGAACCAGAAGTACTCCTGTGTCCGACATAAAAGGAAGCCATTATAATACGTTATAATAATCCTTTGTTATAGGTAAAGAGTCAGAGATTTTCATGGGTTTCTCCTTCTCTCTTTAATAACTTTTGATATTAAAGATTATAACGGTCTGAACTTCAAAGGTCATACAAAAAGACAATTTCCCCTTGGGGATTAATACAGTGTACCAAATATACGGATTGTCTGATTGCTGGGCTTTCCCTTTTTTGTGTCTTTTTGGGCCGCAGCCTACTTAAAGTTTGTGGGAAAACCCATTATGAACATCTCAGGTCTCAGCAGGTCTTGAGCTAAATTTTAAAAGGCTAGGCCTCATGTTGGAGGTGTGTGGCAGGATAAGCACAGCAAAGTCTGAGAACTGAAGGAGTGGACCTTCTGACTTTGGTTTCCTTGGGTGTTCATAAGCCTACCTGTTGGCTGATAATTTGGTTACCAGTTTTGGTTATTTTCTCAATTACCAAAGTAAAAAAAATTTGTAACAGTGCATATAAAAACTTTTCAACTTCTTGGAAGTGGTGACATTTTTTGACTCTGATGAACAGAAAAAGACTCTTTAATGTTGTAGCTGTGCTACCGCAGGAAGAATTCCATTTCCCCGCAGTCCCAAGAGGGATTCCCCTCACTGAATCACTGATGCAGGAGCAGGGGCTTCTGGGTACTGTGACTGGCCGCTGGGTCCCATGCCCAGCCAGGACGCCCCTTCAACACTGGATCCGAGGGATCAGCTATAGGATGCACTGTAAGTCCCCCGGAACGCTTGGTGGCAGCCCTCCTGGGTTACAGGTGTGGGATTTCAGGACTCAGACCTGTTGGGCTCCATGGCCACCACCCGGAGGAGCTGCACGGCTTAATGAGCCTCTGTGGGCTGGAATGGAGCCACACCCGGAAGTGCAGCCTAATTAGGCCAATTGCCACCTGGAACACTTCCGGGAGGGCTACAAAAAGAGCCTGCAGCCACTACTCAGGTGCCAGAATCAGGAGGACGAGGACGAGGTTGCCTGAGAGGAGTGGTGCTGCCAGAAGGGTGTATTTGTGGAGTTAAGTGCTTGTGGGACTGCGTATTGCCTGTGGGGTTCATGGGGAAGACGTACCCCACAGGTGAAGAAAAATAAAAATGTTTGTTTTACTCGTGCCTCCCGTGTCCAATCTGTGTCAGGTCGGGCGCAATATAGCGCCTTTCTTACAGTACGTAAAAGGCCAGGAGGAAAGTTGAAAAAGGGGGCCTGGCGGAGCAACGAGAGATTTGTGTTTTTGTGTAACCTGTCCGACGTGTCTACTGAAAAGTCAGTTGTGCCCTGGATCGTCTTCTGATAGGATGGATGGACTGTCTCGTGCCTGCCTGTCATGTGTTTTGTCGCCGCTCAGGACTACCGTACGACTCTTTCATTCATTTATTATGGAATCTGTTCCTGGGATTGTCATCTTCACACCAAATCATTTCATCCACTTTTCCCACATTGGACTGTATAAGGAGATTGTTGTGAGTGTTTATTGTCATTGTTCATTGTTGTGTTAAAATTGGATCGCCGTAGGGGAAGGGGAGAGTTGTCTGATTTTTGTTGTTTATATTGGATTTTCCATTTAGCATATTAGTTATTCATTTGCTTGTTTCGTGTCTCTGCCTGTGAGTGTGTGTGGGTCGGGCCCAAGGCTGGGTGTATTATTGGAATCCCCACCGAAAAAATAAATAAATCACCGTCCAATCGACAGCGTGAATCTTAGCGGCACCAGACCGCTCCAATGTCAAAGTGAAAACAAATCTCTGCCAGGTAGTCTAGATTACTTACAAAAGTTGAACACAAAATAACTAATCACATAAGTGTGAGAGGCGTCTGATCACACTTACAGGTAATCTAACCTAGACGCCGTTAAAATGTCCGACTACGCCACCCTGTTTTATTACGGGACTGGGAACTCTTGAAATTTACCAATAATACCACACAGGGTTCTTTAAGTAAACACACAATGAAAGACACAACAATAATGTCAGGAAAAACAACAGTAACTTCTATTACACAAGACAATATAAAGTACATTAAAAAGATAAATGAACATAAAAAAAAAATCTAACAATATCAGGAATGAAATTCCTATTTTTTTAAAGGAAAGTACGCAGTCCATACTCTAAAAGTCCGGTAAAAACATGAAGTGGAGGATACAACCTTTAGTGGTGCAGAGTCCAGTTTGCGCACTGTGTTACCCCAACAATTAATCTGACCACAGATGCACTCTGTTCACCGGACACTCGTTTCCCAACAGAAGTTTTGTCAAATCGTTGAATCCCTGTCCGCGTCTCTTCGTCGTTCGTTTTTTTTCCACTCTGGGCTCCTTGTGTTGCTGTGATCTAGGCGCGCCTCATTTCTCATCTGCCAGCTTTGCTTGGTCCTTTCATGCGGCTTCCCTCTCTCGCTGGACCCACAACCGGCGTCTCCTTGTGGAGCTGTCTCTTTCTCCCTGGAAGTAAGTGTTGCTGTCTTTGTGCCTCACGTCGTGCCAGCCACGTACCCTTGTCTGCCTGCGGGCCCCTGTGCTCTGTCCGAGTGTCTTGGCAGCGTTTTCAGTGGACTGTCCCTCTCTGCCTTCTCCTGCCCAGAAGTTTTAAATCTCCTTCAGTCTCTGCTGTTGTCAGTCCTGGACAATCGGTTTAAACAATGGCACGTCTAAATGTCCTGGGTTTAACAATTCATGAAAGCACAAGTTAACACAATGTATTGCTACTGTTTTATCTTGGTAGAGTAATATATATATTGCTCTACTGTCCCCTATTGTATTATTAAATATGTAGCCTTAGAATGCCTAATCTCACAGACTTACCACTGTATATAACTTATCCCCACCTTCGCTTCTATATCTATAACCTCAGACAATTAGATGTAGTAAAAAGACAAGCAGGAGTTAAGTTACACATAAAATAATGTATTACTGATAATATTCATAAATAATAACAAAATGCAAAGTACATTTGAATATTGGCAACCATACAACCTGATAAAATGGTGATGTGTAATTCAGGTGGCACACAGACTTGCAGTTACTTAAAATGTCTCTAGTTAAGGCATCGTTGGTGCTCAGCTTTCAGCCACATGTCTGTTCAATATGGCTGCTGAGCTGTGCTCTTCATTGTGTTGTCTTCATCATCATATGTGGGTCAGTCAGAGAGAGAGAGAATGTGGTTGAGCAAGTACATTTATAGATGTTCTCTCCAATTCCTAGAACCAATAGGACATCATGGTACTTGAAGGCCTCTGAGACAAGCCAATTCCAAACAGCCATATCTCAGACCAATGAGAGAAATAGTACATTTAACACCTCAACCCCCCCAAGACCATATGTTAAGCTAACCTGGCTTTGTGTGGGAGATCAAACTGGTTTAAGACACATCCCCCCAAATCCTGTCATAAAATTACAAAGTGACAGTCGTAAAAAGGGGGATGGGGGAAGGCAAACATGAATACCTCTCACCACTTGGTTTGCCTAAATTATAAATAAAGACATACAAAACATTCATCAAGTTATATGCAAAATCCTACATCACAACAGCTACCAACCATGAATGAGTACAGATCTGCTGATAAGACACCAATATTGTCAGACATGTAATCTCCAAGTCAGGTAAATACAAACGTCCTCCAAGGAAGGAGCAGGTCTGTTATCACAACTTTGTATTGTTTGTATACTCAACCTGCCAAAACTTCAAAGTGGTGACTCCTTTGCAAGACAGCAAATACCTCCATCCTGCAGACAGCCATGGCAAAAATCAGTGACGGGATAACCAAGGAAATCAAAAAAATGTCCCCCTCTGACATAAGTAGTCAACCCCTTTAGCATGACACCCGCAAATGATCACTGGTGTAGCCAACTAGTTTTAGGAGTTCAGTCGAGGTCACCTGTCTGGGGTTTCAGTTGAATGTGTCAAGGTCAGCTATGGTGGCCTAACCTACACAATGGAGACAAAAGAACATAGCAAGCCAAGCAACTCCATGAAAAGCACAAAGCAGACGGTGGAGACAAGAAAGCCTCAAATTCACTGAATATCCCTCAGAGTTCAGTTGAACCAATCATGAAGAAATGGAAAGAGTATGGCAAGCTGGAAATCTGCCCTAAACTGAGTGATCGTGTAAGAAGAAGACAAGTGTGGGTGGCCACCAAGAGACCTCTGAGAACTCTGAAGGAGTCACAATCTACAGTAGCTGAGACTGGAGAGACCGTGCAGTTTTGCTTGGGTGCCTCACCAGTTCCAGCTTTATTGAGAAATCATTAATATAAAATGCACAGGACATCGCAGCTTTAGTTTGCTAGGAGACACATTGGAGAGTCTGAGTTAGCTGGAAGAAGGTTGTATGTTCTGATGAGACCTACAACACCAACAACATTTATTTATATAGCATATTTTCATACAAATGATGTAGCTGAAAGTGCTTTACATGATGAAGAAAGAGAAAAAAGACACAATAAATAAGAAAATAGAATTAGAGAACATTAAATTAACATTTAATAAAAGTATGGTCCAATGGCCAGGGAGGACAGAAAAATTCCAGACAACTGGAAAAAAAAAATCTGCAGAGGCCACGAGACCACCCAGCCCCCTCTAGGCATTCTACCTGACACCAATGATCTCAATCAGTCCTGATGGTATTCAGGGTTCTCATCCAAGAACTTGATGATGACGGTTATGTGGACTCTGGCCTTTAATCCATCAATGTAGGGACATCACAGTGCTTTGATTAGGTGGTGGTGACGCAGATCGCCACCACAGAAAATAGGAAAAAGAACAGAAGATAAAGTAGGGGTTACTATGGATTACAGAGCCACCAGGAATACTAATGATAATTAAATGCATATACAAAATATCAGGATTAAACTAAAATGAAGCTACAGTCTGAGAAAGCCATGTTAAAGTAACCTAAATTGAGCCATCAGACTAAATGCCACGTTACACTGCTGTAACCACAAGGGGATATCGGAGAGCCCCACACCACAGATCCAGCAGGACACCACACATTAATAGACTAAAATAAAGGATATTTATTTCACAAAGCACCTTTATATAACTCCATTAATGTGCCACAATTAAACAATAAATGAGCAATACTTTGACAATTCTTCCTCCTTCTCTCCTTGGCTGAGTGTTGCCCGCTCCTTCCTGACTGTGACTCAGCTACACTAGGCAGTGGGTTCCCTTTTATGTTGCACTCAAGAACTCTTCTGGTTATATGCCATGTCTTCCAGGCCATAAGGAAAATATGGAGGTCCTCGTCTTACAGCGCCCGATCTCCAGGCACCCTGACAGGGCTGTCCTTCCAAATTCCATCTCCCAAGTACCAGTATGAGTGTCCCGACTGGGTTCCCATATGAGATGGAACCACTCAAAACTCTCGGCTTCTGCTGGTTCTTCCATTAACTTACACTGGCTGGATACAAAACTATTCATTTGTTGTTCTGGAAAATCCATCTACATTGTCGTTAATCTTCCATCCTGCAGAGGGAGGAAGAGAAAAGACATTACAGAACAGCGCCAACCCCTGGTTTGGAGGGTAATTGCCATCACTCAAGCCCTTAAGCTGTCTCCCATGAGTGACTATATATGTGTATATATAAATATATACTATACTAGCTGTCCCCCGCGTAGTAGTGAAACAGGACAAACTTTAAAAATCAATAATTAAATAAAAAAATGTAATAACTTGTATTCAGAAAAATTTATATTGTTAGCTTGTGTGCCCAGGGGTCTCTTCATATACAGTATTTTTGGTTTTACTATCAGGAGTGAGAATGAAGCTATAAACTCTTTGTCAAAAATGTGAAAAGTTGGCAAGGTACCTCTGGCCAATGATCATATTTAGCTCTAATGGGAAAGAAGAGCACATGGCTGTGATATCTCTGCCAATGAGCAGATACCCTCTAAAACACATGTAGCTCTGATCTCTCACTCAAAATTGTTAAACGTTACTCTTTAACAATCTCTAGATGATAATGTCTGCTGAAAAAACAGGTATTGAAGTACGCTCTAACACGTGGTGAGAGGCAGAGCAACTCGAACGGAGGCTGGCACATGAGTGAGGACGGCCCCGCCCAGCTCCCCACCCCCTTGGCCCATGTACCTGTGACTGATGCAGACTTTTCATTGCTCTGTGTGGTTTTGGCTGCTTTTCTATATATATTCCACCAAGACACCCAACCATGGAAGTAGCGAGATGGGAGGGAGGTGTGTACAAAGGGTTGGGACGCAACCAGTGGGAGCATATGAGTCGCACTTAGTGGGAATTCCATGGTTTGCTGCCCGAATGGGGTTCAACGGCTTACCCACACCGGGTAGAGACACGCTCAATGTCATCCATAATTATTTATTGAATGCTAAACAGTTCTGGAAAGACACGGATGTCTAAAACGGGTTGGTGTGAGAATACAACAGTAAGTGAATGAAAAGATGGAACTCTGGAGAGAGCAAAATACAACACAATAGTGAACCCGTGGCATAACAAATGCATGTGGACTCACACCACAGACGAAAGGGACTAACTGGGTGGTCGGTGAGTTTTTGCATCTGGGCGAATGGGCAGGCAGTGTGAATGCCTAGAGAGCGAGGGTAGACGCCGGCCGGTGAAAAAGGAGTGTTGGTGGGCAGGAAAATGTCTTCCGTGTTCCTGCAGGAGCATCTAAGAAGACACATGTTTGTCGCGGATGCAAATTGCTGTATGTAGCGTGCAAAACAGTTTGCTATGGATTTGAAACCTGAGACTGAAGGGGCATCTCTTATAGTAGCAGGCAGACCATTCCACAGTTTAGGGGCCCTGTAACTAAAGGCTTGACCTCCCATTGTTATTTTATTAATCCTTGGAATCATAAGCAGACCGGCATCTTGAGATCTTAATGTGTGTTTTGGTTTGTAAGTCATGATAAGTTCAGACAAGTAAACCGGACCTTAGCCATTTAAAGCTTTATATGTTAAAATGAGGATTTTGAAATTTGCCCTAAACTTAACCGGGAGCCAGTGTAAGGATTTAGGAACTGGAGTTCTGTGTTCGTATTTTCTTGTTCTTGTAATAATTCTTGTAGCAGCATTTTGAATTAACTAGAAGCTGAATAAAAAACATTTTGAACATCCAGTGAACACCGCATTACAGTAGTCAATCCTACTAGAAATAAATGCCTGAATTAATTTCTCAGAATCCTGCTTATTTAGAAAGCAACTTCATCTCCCAACATTTTTAAGATGGAAGAAACATAATTTAGACAACTTTGTAATGTGTGCTTTAAATGACATGCTAGAGTCAAAGATAACTTCTAGACTGTGGGCTGATTCAGTAAAATTAATGGTGATTCACACTGAGTTAAATGGTGACAAAATATTGTTCTATTCAGCAACATTCCCTCCAATAATTAACATCACTGTTTTATCTGTGTTTAAAGACAAGTAGTTCTCATCCATTGACTCCTTTAATTCACTAACATGACTATTTAACATCGGAGAAACTTTATTTGTTCTAAAAGAAAGTTATAGATGGGTGTCATCTGTGTACGAGTGAAAATGAACATAATGTTTTCTAATGACAGATCCCAGTGGAAGCATGTAAAGATGACACTCTCACTTTTCTTGTCTTGTTCTAGATTTACTACAGGGTCTGCGGATCATATCTTGTATTTTCTTTCCTTTGACCAACTTCAGTTGCACCTGGGATGCAGAAGAAGGAGTGCACTTGGACAGCAACTTCACACTTAATGTTACACAGTGAGTCACTTTATCTATCTATCTATCTATCTATCTATCTATCTATCTATCTATCTATCTATTATTATCTATCTATCTATCTATCTATCTATCTATCTATCTATCTATCTATCTATCTATCTATCTATCTATCTATCTATCTATCTATCTATCTATCTATCTATCTATCTATCTATTATATAGTTCCTTTATAATTATCCGTCTTTCTGTCTGTCTGTTGGTATTGAACAGCACCTTTTACAAGACAGCGTTTCTGCCAGTGTCTTTTTTAAGAAATTCAGTTGTGCCCCACTTTGCACTTCTGTTTTTGCAGTGATGGCACCCTGACGTGTGCCCAGGTTCCTGTTTATATATTTCAAAGCCACTTTTTTCCGTGACATGTTTCCTGCTCAGACTCTGATTTGTTTTGGAGATAAGCCCAAGGGCTGAGACTTGTGAAGAAATGTAGGTCTCAGAAAAGGGTGTGAACATTTTTTTGTGGAAATGGGACATGGAGGCTGATCTGAGGACAGGGTGGGCTGGCCCAGTACCCTCCTCTCGACCTCATATGATGACTTTTAAAATGATGTTTCACAGAATGCCTTGTGATAAAGAGAAGGTGGCAAGAGGATTGACATCAAAAACCTGGAAAATTAGTTTTGTTAAATGAATGTCTCCTTCTGTTATTAGAAATATACTTTTAGTGATAGGGCCTCGGGGAGCCACAGCCCTTTCTTGCTGCATCAACCAAAAAAGATGGAACCAACCTTGGATGGGATAATAGCTTGTTGAATGACACCACTGCGTACACACACACACGTACACACACCCAGGGCCGTCTTAACAGCATCATATGCTCCCAAGCAAAGTAGAGCACTGGGGCCCCTGTTTAGATACCACAACAGAAACATACATAGGCATCAGAAAAAAACATGGGCCCCTATGCTCATGGGGCCCCCAGGCAACTGCCCAGTGTGCCCATGTGTTAAGACGACCCTACACACACCCACACACACACACACACACACAGACATCTGAATCACGCCAGGCCTATTTAGAGGTCCCAGTTAACCAAAGAGCCACATCCTTGTGGTGTTGGGGGAAATTGGAAGACCAGGAGAAACCTCACATGCACATTATTATTGTTATTATTCATTTATTTAGCAGACATCTTTATCCAAGGCAACGTTCAAGTTAAAATACATAAAATAATGATAAGAAGGTGCAAGCATCAAAATAAACTCTGAACAAGATGAAAATGAGCATGATGGAATAGTCAGCCCACTGCTGTATAATTACTTATGCCACTCGACTTAGAGGGTGGCACGGTGGCGCAGTGGGGTCCTTGTGTGGAGTTTGCATGTTCTCCCCGTGTCTGTGTGGGTTTCCTCCCACAGTCCAAAGACATGCAGGTTAGGTGAATTGGTGATCCTAAATTGTCCCTGGTGTGTGCCCTGTGGTGGGCTGGTGCCCTGGCTGGGATTGGCTCCAGCAGACCCCGTGACCCTGTAGTTAGGATATAGTGGGTTGGGAAATGACTGACTGACTGACTAAGATGGACACCAGTGTCCTAAACTCTGTGCCAGAATAACATCGGCTGTTCTGTATAAGAGAAACTGAGAAGTTCCAATATAGTTAATGAAAAAGTGTGTTTTCAAAAGATGCCATTAGGTCATTGCAGTACATTAGGAAACTGGATGCAGTGCGAACAGCCAAAGGGAGATCATTCCATGGCTTTGGATCAAGAACAGAGAAGCATCGTCCAGTTTTAGTACGTCTGGCAAGAAAAGGGATGGATGGTCAGCTGTCAGCCAGAGATGGAATGGAGACTTCTTGAAGGGACATATGGAGAGACCCATGATAGATAGATAGATAGATAGATAGATAGATAGATAGATAGATAGATAGATAGATAGATAGATAGATAGATAGATAGATACTTTATTAATTCCAAGGGTAAATTCACATAATCCAGCAGCAGCATACTGATACAAAAAACAATATTAAATTAAAGAGTAATAAAAATGCAGGTAAAAACAGACAATAACTTTGAATAATGTTAATGTTTACCCCACCGGGTGGAATTGAAGAGTCACATAGTGTGGGGTCTCCTCAGTCTGTCAGTGGAGTAGGACGATGACAGCAGTCTGTCGCTGAACCTGCTCCTCTGTCTGGAGATGATTCTGTTCGGTCTCCATGATTGACAGGTGTCAGCTCAGCACCCGTCGCTCTGCCACAGATGTCAAACTGTCCAGCTTCATTCCTACAATAGAGCCTGCCTTCCTCACCAGTTTGTCCAGGCGTGAGGCGTCCTTCTTCTTTATGCTGCCTCCCCAGCACACCACCACGTAGAAGAGGGCACTCACCACAACCGTCTGGTAGAACATCTGCAGCATCTTATTGCAGATGTTGAAGGAAGCCAACCTTCTAAGGAAGTATAGTCGGCTCTGACTCTCAGAGCATCAGTATTGGCAGTCCAGTCCAATTTGTCATACAGCTGCACTCCCAGGTATTTATAGATCTGTACTCTCTGCACACAGTCACCTCTGATGATCACGGGGTCCATGAGGGGCCTGGGCCTCCTAAAATCCATCACCAGTTCCTTGGTCTTGCTGGTCTTCAGGTGTAAGTTGTTTGAGTCGCACCATTTAACAAAGTTAGGTTCCTATACTCATCCTCCTGCCCACTTCTGATGCAGCCCACAATAGCAGCGAACTTTTGCACATGGCAGGACTCTGAATCGTATTGGAAGTCTGATGTATGTTGGCTGAACAGGACCAGAGAAAGTACAGTCCCCTGCGGTGCTCCTGTGCTGCTGACCACAATGTCAGACCTGCAGTTCCTGAGACGCACATACTGAGGTCTATCTGTAAGATAGTCTACAATTCATGCCACCAGATGTGAATCTACTCCCATCTCTGTCAGCTTGTCCTTAAGGAGCAGAGGTTGGATGGTGTTGAAGGCAGTAGAGAAGTCCAGAAACATAATTCTTACAGCACCACTGCCTCTGTCCAAGTGGAAGAGGGGTCGGTGTAGCATATAGATGATGGCATCCTCCGCTCCCACCTTCTCCTGGTATGCGAACTGCAGAGGGCCGAGGGCATGGCGGATCTGTGGCCTCAAGTGGTGAAGCAGCAGCCGCTCCATGGTCTTCATCACATGTGACATCAGAGCAACAGGCCGGAAGTCATTCAGCTCACTAGGATGTGATACCTTTAGGACTGGGGTGATACAAGATGTTTTCCAAAGCTTCGGGACTCTCCCCTGTTCCAGGCTCAGGTTGAAGATGCGCTGTAGAGGACTCCCCAGCTCCAGCGCACAGGCCTTCAGCAGTCGTGGCGATACTCCATCTGGACCCGCTGCTTTGCTGACACGAAGTCTCCTCAGCTCTCTGCTCACCTGCGCTGCTCTAATTGTGGGTGGGGATGTCTCTCCTATGCTGGTATCAGCAGAAGGATGACTGGAGGATGCAGTACTCCAAGGTGAGAGTGGATTAGGGTGGTCAAACCTGTTAAAGAAGTTGTTCATCTGGTTTGCTGTCTCCACGTCTCTCTTAATGGTGGCACCCCGCTTCGAGCTGCAGCCAGTGATGAACTTCATCCCATCCCACACTTCCTTCATGCTGTTATTCTGCAACTTCTGCTATTGCTTTCTCCTGTACTGCTCCTTCGCCGCCCTGAGCTGGACTCTGACTTCCTTCTGCACGCGCTAGAGACTAGAGATGACTAGAGATATTGAGGGGTAGAACCATTCAGAGAACCACAGGTCAAGACATGAGTTGTAGTCTACAGCAGCAACAGGACGCCATTGAAGAGACCGAAGCAGAGGAGAAGTAGGAGTGAAATGGGGAGCAGAGAACACAGTCGAGAACCTACATTTTAAAGGAGCTGGCGAGGTCAGGTAGCAGTTGAAGGAAGCGCCATAATTAGTGAGGAAGGCTCAAAGCCTCTGAATATCATGAAGAATGAAACAACAAGATTGAGCCATTGAAGAAATGTATTCAACTAGCTGTGTAAGCCTGTGCTGTAAAAAGCCCGATCTCCTAGAAAATATTGAAATCGTCAGAAATAAAAATTGAAATGCTTAGTCGGCGGTTTTGTTTTGAAGACGTGCTGGACCCCCCTTGTCTGTCAGTGGCTAAGCAAGTTTCTCTCACGTTTGTCTTTCCTCGGATGTTTCACTTTGGCGATGGAGTCGCTTTCTTTCAGCTTGATGTTGTAGCCTTCGTACTTCTTTCTTCTTCTGACTTGTTAACTTGGGGCCACCTTGCTGGCTCTTTGAACTTCAAGCTGTAGCTTCCCACTTCCTGTCCAGACAGACTCCACACTTCCACGTGTAGACATTTATATATAAGATAAATGAAAGTGAGGATTCCAGACTCACGCCAGGATCCCCCAACTTTGAGTGATGGTGAGAGGGTGACATCTTCAGGAGTAATTCTTAAAGACAAATCTGAAGAAGGAGAAGCAGATAAATGACTTTCAAAGGTTAAGTTTAAGGTGATGAGCAGTCATCCATGATGAGATGTCAGAGAGACAGCTGGAGATCTGGGCTTGGAAAATGAGAGGAAGTTCTGTGTATTATCAGGATGGTGGTGGTGGCAGGAAAAACCATGAGAAGAAACAGCATTACCTAAGGAGCGAATGCAGAGAGGAAAGAGATGTGGACTCATCACCGAACCTTGAGACACACCGGTGGAGAGGTTCTGTGGACAAGACAAGGAGTTCGGCCAGGAGACACAAAAGGATCTGTCAAGAAGGTAGGACTTGAACCAGTCCAAAGCAGAACCATGGATGATAAGTTTATTGAAGGAAGAGATAAGCAAGGCTGCGGTGGGCTGGCGCCCTGCCCAAGGTTTGTTTCCTGCCTTGCGCCCTGTGTTGGCTGGGATTGGCTCCAGCAAACCCCCGTGACCCTGTGGTTTGGATATGGCGGGTTGGATAATGGATGGATGGATGGATGGATGGAGATAAGCAAGGAGTGATTAACAATGTTGTAAGCTAATAAAAGGTGAAGAAACATGACAACAGAGGAAAGAGAAGCAGCTCGAGCAGGTTGACTGAACTCAGTGCAGTCTCCATAGAGTGATCATTATGGAATCAAGATTGAAGAAGGTCTAGTAGTTTCTTGTCAGTGAGAAAAGAGGAGAGTGTTTTTGTGGACTAGGTGTTCCAGAGACAGAAATGGCAGAAGGTGGGCAGGATGGTATTTCTGATTGGAAGATGAATTAAGAGAAGGTTTCTTGGGAAGAGGAATCACATGAGACTTCTTGAAATCAGTAGGGAAGATACCACACATTGGGGAAGGATAATGCTTAATAATAAAGGGATTGAACCCTGATCTATACAGACTTCAGAAGTCAGACTTAGTATTTTAATTCACAGCAGTTATGTCCTGAAACCCTTCAAGTATTGGAATCTATTCATCCTAGAAATAGGAAGTCGTTATAATTTCACTGACAGCTTCTACTGTACTGATATTAAAGTAAATCTGCTGGAGATATTTAAGACATCTCATTTGACATCTTCATTTGATTTTCTAGGGTTTTAGGGAGCTGTGGCGAGAAGTATATGGAAGCCCTCACCTGTCGGACCTCATCTCCTCACATGTCCTGCTCAGTATTAGTGTACAGTCTGCATTCCTATTACAGGATATCAGTGAGCGCCGAGAGCAAGATGGGCCACACTGAGTCTCCATTCATCTGTCTTCTGGGAATCGAAGCAGGTATTAAATTCTGGATCTGTCCTTGGTCTCTGTATTATCATGAATTCAGTGGAACTCCCCAAATTCATTATGGGTTGGTCTACTCTCAGACCCTGCGCTGAACACCCACACAGACCTTATCTATGTAAGCACCGGTTATGACTGATGCCTGCATAGACTGTCACTCCTCATTACTCCACATAGGGCTTCACAAACTTTAGCATGAGCAACACACACACACACACACACACACACACACACACATATATATACAGTATATATATATTGTCAAGGAGGAAATGAGCAGAGGAGTCCATAGGAGACCATCCCATTTAATGCAAGAGTCCAAAAATACAACTTAAATAGGCCCTTGGCGGCACAATAACAGAACACTGCACCCACACCGCCTTAATAGCCTACTCGGCATCTCTGTTTTCAAGGGTCTGCTGTACTGATCAGTCTCAGGGACTTCCATCTTGCAGATGGACTGCTTTTCAACTGATGCTGTTCCTTCCAGGGATGTCGGTATTTATAGGGCTTGACTGGAAGGGCGGAGTTTCCAGGAGTGTTGTAGGCTGGCCTCAAATGCCCTCACTGGGTGTTTTCTCGACACTGCAGAGGGAAAAAGAGATGATATAGTTAGAGACAGCACCCCCTCTCAGCCTGGGGTGGTACTGCTAAGCATGAACAGAATAAGATGGGTGATCCTCAGATGCCCATGTGTGATGATAATTATATATATTTGCATACAGTATATAAACCTGGACCACTTTAACATTAAAGGGTCTTTTTCTGTTGATCAGTGTTAATAAACATTCAACATTCAAAAGCAATCCACGTGATTTGATGTTGTATAATAATAAAATGTTAAAACTTCCAAGGAATTGAACACTTTTATAATTATTGTGTTATAATAAAGTGTAGTTCCATGGACATATAAGAAGCCAGCTACTCTGTCTTATTACGTGTAATGTAAAGGAGCTGGTAACCTGGTGGCCTTTCTGAGACAGAAATTAATGTTTATGGGTATTTTGTGTTTTCTTGCTGTTTTTATTTTCCATCTCTTTTTTGTGATTATTTTTGGACTCTTCGAAGCAGACACATTTTGGTTAAAGCCTCTTACTAAGACACATTGTTTTTACTCTACTGTGAGGTCCACTTCTTTTGGGAGCACCTTCTCTAAACTTGCTAAACCCTATGAGAAAGATGGTGACAATCTACATACACAAGGAGGAGTTACTTTATAACTTTAGTCACCCTAAATATGAGGATAATGCATGGGAATTTAACAGTACTAATCTATTATATAGTGCCTTTCAATCTATCTATCTATCTATCTATCTATCTATCTATCTATCTATCTATCTATCTATCTATCTATCTATCTATCTATTATATAGTGCCTTTCTATCTATCTATCTATCTATCTATCTATCTATCTATCTATCTATCTATCTATCTATTACATAGTGCCTTTCTATCTATCTATCTATCTATCTATCTATCTATCTATTTATTATATAGTGCCTTTCTATCTATCTATCTATCTATCTATCTATCTATCTATCTATCTATCTATCTATCAGGGGTCTCAGAGGAGTGACCACATCTCCTTGGGGTGCATTCAGACCCCCACTTCACAACGCAAGTGGCAGAGACGCAAAGTGGCTGGTGCGTAGCGTGAGCCCCCTAGTATATATATATATATATATATATATATATATATATATATATATATATATATATATATATATACGTGCTTGAAATCCAAAGCCCTCATTTATCAAAGCGAAGTTCCCCATAAGAAATAATGGAAACTCAGATGATTAATTCCACAACCCAAAACTATTCATAGAAAAATGATTAATACAAAATCTAAAGTAAAAATACATAAAACAAATCAACCTGCACTTTGCCTTTGAAAAGAATCATGGCTGGTGTGAGGGAGACAAAAGAGAGGAGGGTTGTTGTGTAGGACGACTTTCACTCTAACTAACAGAATCCCTGTTATCTGTTGGCTCATTGGAATCTTCTTTTTTTGCGACTTTAACAAGGAACCTATTCAATGACCGTTGCTTTTGCATGAAGAGTCACTACACTTGGACACAAAATAAAAAAATGCTTTAGGCACTATAAGGTTTCTAAACTCTTTTGGGATTCCAACCAACGGGATGACATGCGGAAGAGTGTCTCGAAGCAACTGCAGGCTCCCAGCGCTGTAGCAGTTCACCGTAAAAGCAAATCCGAAAAGATTGCGGACATGCTATTAGCGCCTGCCATTGATGGGTTATACAAGGAACATTATAAATGCGGGGCACAGTATTACTTGGCCACTAACCTGGCCATGACCCTGCCTGACTGCTGTGTCTGTGTATAGGAGAGTGGCAGATCCCCGCTACAATAAATAACCGCGCTGTTCCTGCTTCAAGCTGAATAAAGCTGGTGTTGCTAAAGTACTGAGACACAGCTTCCTCTTTTGGGGTGCAAGACAGGGACTCACACGTTACAACACACACGTGGTCACAATGCTATAGTACACAGTATACGCTCGTACGGATGTTGACTATATGAGTGAGGCATGCCAGCTGAGACTGAGTATGGGAGACGATTACCCACAATCCTGCAGCATGAGAGAGAGAGAGAGAGAGAGAACCAACCTCGGCTTGACCTGGAAGTACTATTGGGGTGAAAGCACTACACATTATTGGAAGCACTTCCGGGCCAGATAAAAGTTCCCCAAAATAGGGCCAGCATTCTCCTGCAGGTCCTCCTGGCAGCACCCAAATACCCTAACAGGTCTCAGGACTAGAGCTCCCAATATGCCCTGCTGGATTTCAAATAGGAGTTCCACTAGAGAGATACTGGCACCCTGTGAACATGGCACTGGGAAGCAGCCTTCCTATGTCCTTCTGTTATGGCTTTCTGACCATAAAATGTACCAACAACCAACCCAGCCAGGATGCCTGTCCATCCACTCTGGCACTTACAATATATGGTCTTAGAAAGCTTATGAAAGGTTATCTGCCATACCAAAAGAGAATGGTATGCTGAGCATCTTCTAGATTCAGTAAGCACACTGATGCCTGAGTTGTGTTCTCCGATGGCCAGATAAAGTGGTATCCCTTTAACCAACATATCACTATCACTCTGACATCACTCGCAGTTCTCTCAGACAGGCTTTATTTATGTCAGAAATCCACGTGGAATTGCAGACCTCATGATGTTACACACACATGACTGGTGATGGATGGCTCTGCCCTAAAGCTTTGGTCCTTGTACTTTATCTTTACAATCATCTTCTTTTACCATTAGGTTGCAAACTGTCTGATTATTTCACTTTAAATTACAAGAAAGATAAAAGTATTTAGGTAATATATTATCAGTCACAAAGAAAGAAAGAAAGAAAGAAAGAAAGAAAGAAGCAGTGCTAAAGCTCTCAGTCCCCTTTCTCTTTCTCTTTTCCTCTTCGGCCGCCTCTACTCCTCACTCATGGCTCCGTCTTCTCCCTCCTGACTCCGCTCTCGAGTGGAGTGCGACGGCCTCCTTTATACTGCACCCAGATGTGCTCCAGGTGCTTCTTGATTAGCATCTGGCAGCACTTCGGGGTGTGGTGGAAGTGCTGCAGGCTGATTCAGCTCCTCTTCTGGCAGCACTTCCTGTTGCTGTCAAGGCACCCCCTGGCGGTGGCCACGTCCCCCCAATAGGGTTGAACGTCCCGGCTCCGTGGCCCCCATGCAACCCAGGAAGGCTGCCTTCTTATGTTCCGGGGAAAATACTGCCCCTCTCCCGGTCCTTCCCTTCTCCCGGCGTCCCGGTGGAGCAATGTCCCCGGACATCTGTCACACTTGGAATGTCTTTTTACGCAGTTCTTCTCAGTTTGTTTGAATAATGTTGTTAGATTTTTTCCCCTTTACAAAAGTAAATCTCCATTTATAAAAATTCTTGTTAACTTTTTAGTTACAAGCCGGAGTTTTGACGATTCCTCTAACTTGTTGGGTATTTCTAGTAATGTTTGGGACTCTTTCTTCTCTTTTGATATTTTTTGGGTCTGCTAGTTGTCATGCTTCAGTCAGGGTTCCTCCCATAGCAGGGGTTTAAAGTCTTGTTTCTTGTCCTTTTTGTTAATTTCTGTGTTATTTCTTTATATTAATGTTGCTTTTGCTGATTGGGTGCATTGCTCTTTATTTCAGATCTTGCCTTTAAGCTGCCTGTGTTATGTCTGTTATGTCCGGTGTGTTTTGTGGGTGGTTCCCAAAGAGGCGGGGCCACCTGTCAATCACTGCCAGGTACTGCCCTCCGCCTCCCGCACTTCTCGATGGTTCATTTTGATCGTGTCAGCGACTGGTGAGTGTAGTTGTGCTTATTGTGATTTTTTTGATCTCTGATTTTTTGGACTTTTTTGCTCTGTTTTTTGACCTGACATTTAGACAGAGTTTGCTTGGGTTTGCCTTACTGGCTGGGTAAACCTTTATGGCTTTTGTGCTGTACAGAGCTTCACTGTTTGACAGAGCATGTTTGTAGGAAGCTTTTTCATTTTTATAAGCTCACGTTTTACAGTTTTCGACTCTGGTGGGCATTTTTGAAAGTGATTGGGATTTATGTGCTTTGAGAAACCAATGCACAACACTGAGATGAAGAGATTTTGAGAGCAGACCAGTATAAGAGCATAAAGACAGGAGTAGGGGCAAAATTGTGATATTAAAAAGACAAAATCAACAAACCAAAACGAGACACAGAACTCATAGTCGAAAATCTGTTAGCAAAAGATCAGAACCAAGGTGAGAAAACAGAATAAGAATTCAACAAAAGGGCTGTTCTGTCCACAGTTTTCAACTGACCTTTTAACCCATCGTATCGATTACCTTGAGGCTGTGACCCCTGAGGAGACACACTAAGAATTGCAATGGGTGTACAACATGGCGGGGAGTTAAATGGTGACCGAAATGGCACAAAATATTTAACAACTATTAAAGTACTCAGAAAAATGAAAAAATAAAAGAAAAAAGAAAAAGAAAAATATGCTGAAAATGAAAAATAAACGGGGTCTCAATAAAAAAAAAGAACAAACAAGTGCTAGATCATTTAAAATGATTTAGAAAAACACATAAAAAATATCGAAGGATTCCCAATCATAACATCGAGGCTGGAATCCTGCAGATAGGTGATGGCGATTCGCTATTTCAAGTTCAATTTCAAGCTCAAGTTTTATTTGTCATTCCAGCCATATCTAAAATACAGTGGCATCCATCATCCAACCCGCTATACCCTAACTACAGAGTCACGGGGGTCTGCTGGAGCCAATCTCAGCCAGCACAGGGCGCAAGTCAGGGACAAATCCTGGGCAGGGCACCAGCTCACCTCAGGGCACACACACACACACACCAAGCACAATTGAGGATCACCAGTGCACCTAACCTGCATGTCTTTGGACTGTGGGAGGAAACCGGGGAGAACATGCAAGCTCCACGCAGGGAGGACCTGGGAAGAGAACCCAGGTCTCCTTACTGAGAGGCAGCAGCACTACCACTGTGCCACCGTGCCGCCCAATTACATTACTCAAATCCAGAAAATGTGCAAAAAGGGAAAAAAAAACCCCACAAAAGGGCAGACCAAGACAGTGGTAAATTGGCAATGCCATCCAATACTTATGTAAAGTGCTGATTACAGTGCGTTGCCGCACCCACCACACAGTGAACCACTCAGATTGAGATCCGAGTGCAGCCGTGCAACACGTGACACCTCAGCACCACATTGAACAGTGGGATGTTTTAATGGTGGCTGGAGTGCCAACCCCAGAGTTTTCCCTATAAGATGGAGGACCTGCTTGCAGGGCTGGATGTAGATTAACATCATACCTTGGACAAAGAACTTATGTAAAATAGTCTGTTAAATACAATGGCTAAAAATAAATGATTATGTGTCTAAAAACCGGCTTGTTATGTGAATGTTACAGAGCGTTTACCAGTTTTATTGTCTGTGGAGAGAAGCTCTTGCACATTTTGGCTGTTCTTGATTTCATGGAGTGATGTCTCTTACCAGATGGCAAGAGATCGAACAGTCCATGACAGGGGTGTGAGGAGTCTCTCACAATGCAGAGGGCTTTCTATCCTTAAAAATGTCCTCAATGGATGGGAGAGAGACCCTGATAACCCGCTAAGCCAACCTCACCACACGTTGCAGAGTCTTCTTGACAGACACAATGCAGGATGTGATGCAGCTCGACAGGACCCTCTCAGTAGCGCCCCAGTAGAAGGTGGTGAGGATAGCAGGAGGGATTCTTACTCGCTTCAGTCTCCTAAGAAAGTACAACCTCTGCGGAGCTTTATTGATCTGGTGTGTGGCATTGAGAGTCCAGGTGGATCTTCTCAGTGATGTAGATGCTCAATAATTTTGTACTGCTGACCCTCTTCATAGGAAAGCCACTAATATGCAGTGGGGGTGTTCAGCCTTTGTTCTCAAGTCCACAATCAACTCTTTTGTCTTAGTGACATTAAGGGACTAATATCTGTGGTGAACTTCTGGCCAATCAAGGTCCTGACCTGCTTTAATAGGTCTTATAGGAGGCCTCAACACACTTCCGCCAAGTCTGTGATACAGTTTACAACACCTAAGAGAAGGGACTCCTCATTCCTTGCACCCTGATGTCTACACCCTCTTCACTGTCTCCACTATCAACAAGCTTTTGTTAATTTTTTTTTACTTTGTCCCTTTACAGTGAAGTTATCTCCCCCCAGAATAAAGAACATCTCCTCTGCCTCTGGACAAAGCAACTGCCTACTTGTGGACTGGGATCCACTGACCTACTCTCAAATATCAAATTTGGCTCATGCCACCTACGAGATGGAATATCAGGCTGTAGACCAGGAGAACAGCCGGGTGCAGGTAGGCATCTGAAAATGAAGAACACCTTCTAACATCAAAAAGGAGCTGTGGGCTGTGCGTAATCTGAAGAGTTTCAAACAGAGAGCCTGCACGCTTCCAAGCCGTCTCTATTTGGACAAGAGTCCAGAAATGAAATAGACTTAATTACATTTTGTTGTTATTTGTCAGAAAACGGTGGTCCCTTTTGCCGTGGGGTATACAACTCTGAAACCTGTAAAGCAGTGCAACTTCTCCGCTAACACAAAGTATGCAATCCGGCTGCGAAGCCGCTACAGGAGCAACATGAGCCACTGGAGTGACTGGAGTGAAGAGAGGATGGCTGAGACCCCTGAGTCAGGTAAAATCCAGCCTGATTGGCTTTTCACATGAATTTAAGGGGGCAAAATGGAGACAGTAAACAGACATATTTGATAGAGCTCAGTGAAAGTGAAATTACTATCCACCCAACTACCCATTCAGTTCAAAAACAGTTTATCTTAGGTAAGTTAGGTACAAAGCAGGAAGCAACATGAGTCAGGATTCCAGCGTATCGCTATTAGTTATGAGCATATTTGAAGCAGTGAAATGACCTCAATAAAGATCCATAGACCGGGCCAGGAACCTCCCTAGCCTACCTTGAATAGGCCTCACCCTAAACAGCCCGAGCCTGACCTGAATTTTATTTAGTCTTTAGTCATAAATCCTAATGACTTTCTCTTCTGGTCCTTCCAGCACCTTCTTTAGCCCCTCAGCTATGGAGACATATAACTCATCATGATCCATCTGGAAACAGGAGAGTCCTTCTTCTGTGGAAGGTAGAACTCCCTGTATTGAAAGGACATTCAGATTTTTTGGGGGGTCAACTGTGGCCCCCTCTGCTTGTCACTGACATTTCCTGTCTGCTTTCTCTCCTTCTCCATTCAGCCTCTGCAGAGACAGCACGAGAATGGCAGGATCTTGGGTTTTCGCCTTTCCTACTTACGTGAAGGAGGGACAGAGAGAGCCTTCTTTCCAGGTTGCAGCTCCAGTGACTCTCTGTCTACCTCATGTACCGTTGATTTGCCTGCTGAGGCCTACACAATCTTTCTTAAAGCATACAACCATAAGGGGGAGTCTCCAGAGGCCACTATCACTATTCCTGCCTTCAACCAAACAGGTACAAATCACTTTAATTTTCCAAAGGGGAGCAGAGACTGAAGGAGAAGTGCTGTGGAGAGTAGATGTTCCTGTAATGGAAGCACAGATATAAATTTCACTGGTTTGCTCACTTGTAGACACCATATAAAACATGGCTGTCCTGGACAAGGCATGTCATTTGTTGTGTTGGGTCAGGGTCCTTGGGTGATATTATTCCCCTTTTATACTCCTCATTATGTAGTCCTTAACAAAATGCCCCCAAACCCCTGCTGTAACCCCCTTGTCACATTATATTTTATATCTATGACCTCAAGCAACAGGACAGAGGTAGCAGAACAGGCAGAAGAAAGTTACTTTGTATTCTCTTCAATGGATGGGAAAAATGGCAGAGTGACTGAGTTTCTTTCTTATATGTCTTCATCTCCCTTGATGTACCTCCCAAGCCAACATGATAAGTCCACTCTTCATGCCAGTTCTATTCAGCCACAGCTTCTGTCCAATCCTACCCCCAATTTAGCTAACTTTCCCCGGGCTTGGGCATGTGAAGGGGCCTCATCAGTTTTACCTATCTGACCCTTCCACTCCAGGCCTATTAATGGACTTTCATCTCGGCCCACCTGTATGCCCCCAGTCCAGCTGTGCCGTCAGTTTTTGAGATTTTACCATTACCAGTTTTAACTTGTAGTACATTCTAAAGCAGGGATCTCAACCTCCAGTCCTGGAGGGCCGCAGTGGCTGCAGGTTTCCATTCTAACCCTTTTCTTAATAAGTGACCTGTTTTTGTTGCTAATTAACTTCTTTTGAATTGATTTTAATTGACCTGCTCATGAAGACTCAGACCCAATAATTGTTTATTTTTCTTAATTAGCAGCCAAACAACAATGAGATACAAAACATGATCAGCAAACTGTGTCCATCATACAATATCTGAAAATAAAAAGGGTGGAGGTCTCTACATTGGGTGCATAAATATGTATCAAAGTCACTTTACAGTTAAATAAATTACCCCTGACAATCACATATCTCCCTTCAGGATCAGATACTACATCTGATATTACAAATGTTGTTGTTCTATGTATAAGAATTCCCACACCTCTAGTTTTCTTTGTAATATATCTATCTATCTATCTATCTATATATCTATCTATCTATCTAAAGCTGGAATGGAATATTTGGCCAGTCCAGTCTCTGTGCAGCTGAACCACATCCTTGCTTGATAAGTGGGTCTCCTGTAAAAATACTTGTATTATCGTAGCATTTCCCTCTACCTACCCTTTACCTACTTTCCCTCAAGGGTAAGCATACTCATCAAGTTCGTTATTGGTTTGGTCCACTGTTGCATTTTAAGATGAACACACCCATGCATAACTATACACATGCACACAGACTCTAACCACAACAGTGCCCCAAGAATGACACACACACGCTGATTAACCTTTAGCATTTTAAACCACACAAGTGCTTTAGGAAAAACATAGCCTGTCACTCAGCACTTCAAGAGACTTATGATCGGCACAAACAACATACAATGTTTTAATGATATCTCAGACCTAAATATTACTCTTGGTCTACAACAATACATTTAAACATACAAAGACTTAGCACTCTTGGCAACAGGCCATTTATCGGCCAAGAATACCTTATTTACGTACTGTTCTTACAATTGAGTGGAGTTCTCACTCGCAGCCAAAATAAACCTCGCAGCACAGAGGTAATGACAAATCTCTGGCTGCACTAGGAGCTCAAAGAAATCCAACTTATTACTTTAGTCACTCTAGACATTAAGACAAAGGATAGAAAGTTAAAAGCAGCATGGTATTTATTACAAGAATAATAATAATACCACTGGACAAAGAATAATAGAAAATAGGTACTGATAGGAAAGTCTGAATATATATAGTCTTTAGAAAAAGCTTACAAAAAAAAGTAGAGATG